>NC_136483.1:51621631-51804131 GCF_053919585.1 Euprymna scolopes
AATACTAACCAAGCGGGCAACTTATGATAGGATTTTCAGAATGTGAGAGATTGTATATAATAAATTCCACAGCCAAACAAACTCGAGTCTTGGACTTCCAGTTCTTTGACTGTCATGGATCTTGCGGGCTGCGAAGGCCAGAGGAATAGTTGGTCGAAAAGTCGTGAAACAACAACCAAAAAGATGATGAAGATAATAGTCCACAATAAATTAAAAATAAATAAATAAATAAATAAAAATAATAATAATAAATAATACGCATCTCAATAATGAATTCCAATTAAAATGATATATATATATATATATATATATATATATATATATATATATATATATATATATATTATAAAGACGACCTTGCATCAATTTTAATACAATTTATTTCGTTTTTAAAAACAAAACTGTGACTTTTTCTTTGCCTCGTTAGCAACATGTTACCAGTATTCATTGCTTTCTCACAACCATACACAAACGATAAAGCCTTGGAAAATATATAAATCCATCATTCTTCCACCTTACGTACAGTAGTGTGATAGATTAGAGCAATAATTCCAGATAAAGCCACTAGTAAAAAAGGAAAGTTTCAAAATAAAACGTTCTCTATATTACTAACAAACACACATACTTCTGACTGATCCACACTCAGTTTTCTGGGTAAAAGAAACACATTTACTATATAAAAACAATACTGATCTTAAATTTGTCCGTACAAAAGATATGCATCATTGGGCTTCCTGATCAAACATTCACGTTGAACACCCATCCAAAAAGATTCGATGATGCTGAACATATTAGTTCAGGTGTAATGCAATGGTAAAAAATTAACTGTGTTGAGATCACACGTGTTCAAGTTCTCTCGGGTCTATAAAGATATGAATCCATATCTAACCCACCAGTTCTAGTTGAAACATTTGGGTATAGACGACTCTCACGCTTACAGTTAGTTAGGGCTTAAATATTCAGTAGTATATAAAAAGAAAGATACAAGAGTGTGAAGAAAAAGCAGCATGAATATACCATGTATGCTTCTAGCATATGATAATATTATTGAAAGTTTGACGAAAAAAACACCATTACATAACCGTAAAGAGTTAGTAGTTACATCACATTTACAAACAGTGAGAGAAAATAGAAGAGAGGAGAGTATCTTATGCATACAATATATATGCTTTTGCTAGGTACGGGCAAAAAATGGCGGTCAAAAATAGGGGCACCTAGTTTTGAAAGCCGATTTATCATAATTTTTTGTAGGGTTGTCTTCTCGAACATGTAAACACTTTTTTAAGTTTTATTTTGCAATATTTTAATGTCGTAAAATTGAATGTAGCGCAAGAACCAATTAGCATGCGTATAAATGCTTATTACTATTATTTTGGCCTTCGGGTCAAGATCAAAGTGTAGTATCTGTTCCGGCAGATACTGCAAGCTATGACTAGCAAAGACCAGATGTGGGGGCAACCCCACATGCCTGACCTTTAACCAGCTCCCATTTCCCACCTCTCGGGAGCTGGTCCCCATTTTCCCTTCCCCCTCCCTTCACTCCTCACATTAAAAATCGGCCTTGTGCCTAATTTGCTCGGTGGGGGAGCAAATAAATACCATCTGTTCCGGCAGATACTTTGTACCATAATTTGTACCAGTCAATGGAGGGGAAACCCTCTATACTGGGACAATTATTATTTTTGGTAACGAGAGTGCCCCCTATTTGCCTACTTTAAGGGGAGCTGGTTTTTACCTCACATTAAAAACGGCCTTGTGCCTAATTTGCTCAGTGGGGGAGCAAATAAATACCATCTGTTCCAGCAGATACTGCAAGCTATGACTAACTATGACTAGCAAAGACCAGATGCGGGGGCAACCCCACATGCCTGACCTTTAACCAGGTCCCATTTCCCATCACTCGGGAGCTGGTCCCCTTTCCCCCTTACCCCTCCGTTCACTCCTCACATTAAAAATCGGCCTTGTGCCTAATTTGCTCGGTGGGGGAGCAAATAAATACCATCTGTTCTTCAGATGCTGCACTTCTATTTCTTGTTCTCTTTCGGTGGAGGAGAAATCCTTCACGACTGAGACAATTTTTATTTTTGTACCTTTTCTCCACGTTAAAAAACGACCCTGGTGTCTAACTCTGTCCCGTGGGGAGGCATAGTAAATAGGTACTATTATTCCAGTATTTATATATTAGCTGAATAAAAGTTATGTACGTAGGGTCAGATTGCTCTGCGTCATGGAAATCCATCTCTGACGTAAATCGCGGTCTACCTGTATTTGATCAGACTATATGCGTGCGTTTAGAATTCCCCCAGAAGATAATTAAATTAACCGAAAGCTCGAGAAATAACATGTCAGCATTGGAAAGAAGTTGACGCTTCATGCTGATTTTACTAGTTTTGTTTAATAAACATCACGAAAACTCTACCAAGAAAGCAATAGATAATCTATAATATAAATCTCACCTGTCTGTTTAAATAGATGTATGTATGTATGTATGTATGTATGTATGTATGTATGTATGTATGTATGTATGTGTGTGTCGCAAAGACTTTCGACGGCGGCGACGGATTTTCACGAGATTGGTATCATTTGGAAGCTCGACCCTTTGGACGACAAATATCGAAAAAATGGCTAGAAACTTTAATTCCTTCACCCTCAACTGGGCACTTTTCTACAGGGAGGGTAGCAAAAAATCTCTCCTTCATGACAATTTAGCCATACACGCATGCACAAAAAAAAGTTCTTTTTTGAATTAGTTTAAATATAAAGAATCCATCGACCTAATTTCGCTCACGCGGTCATAAACCAGTCGGTATAGTAGCAGCGTTGTTATCTAAAGATTGCCTGTTCGAACCGAGATGCCAGATACATATTTTTTTAATTTTTAATATCGAAACAGGGTTATTTATGACATTTTTTTCGTTCATTTTTTTTATTTTTCCATCACGTTCGCTGTTTTTTTGCTTTTGTTTTTCCGATTTTTTAAAAGAAGTTTTAACATCGTTTGCTTATTTGTATCACGTTCGTTTTTTTTTGTTGTTTTTTTTTTTTTATAATATTTAAACAGGGTTATTACGTTCGCTTATTCCTTATTTTCTATTTTGTTTTGATCCACCCACACACCCACACCTCACCACACCCGGGTCACGCCAGGTACCCCGCTAGTATGTAATAAAAGGGGCAAGTGAATGCAAAGCAACAGAGAAGTAAACACAAGAAATGCACACATAGCAAATAAGTTCTTAGAAAAAAACAGTAACAATTATCGTGATGCCTCTCTGAATTGAGAAAACAATATTTGTCTTTTTGATACCTTCATCTCCTTTTTAAGTCTTAATGTCTGCTGTGAAAATGACGCCAGCGGCAACTGATAAGAGACGTGAGGAACAAGAGAGTTAACTAAACTATTTTTGATACGTACTCAGACCGGATGTACTGAAACGGTCATTCGACAAGAGTAGTTCATTTGGCATGGACACACATATGGCTGGAAAAAAGAACAACGTAACCTGATTTATTGTCAAAAATAAAATAATCGTTAGTTGTGATCGGGCCATGTGACGCCATTCTTTTAAGTAGCGCAGAAATACTACATTCTAAGGATTAGCTATTGCGGTTGTAGTTAAATAATGTATATAATTTAGTGACGGTTACACATTTGAAAAATTATTTACTTTACAACCTGACTTAGATCAATTATTTAGAATTTCAGAAAGAAAATCAGACGCTCATGCGTCGTTCTCAATAGGGAAATTTATCAAACTATAGCACTATATTTTGTTATTAGTGCATCCGATTTGGGGTATGTTTAGATAAATATTGTTGTGCTTTCATTTACTGGTGCCAGTATAAATAATTATACGCCTGTGTTGTTGTCAGTATCCAAGTTTCTTGCTTATCTGTTGATACAATCACTCAGACGCCGATGTTTAGTTTGTAATATAGGTTTTTTATAAAGAGGAGAATAAAAATTATAGAACATATGAGAGAGACAGTTTACTTTAGTACTGTGGAAGTCAGATAGATAAGCGGATGGCTCGTCTCGTCACACCTAGTTACATTAGAGATGGTGCCCTGGATCTCAGACCTTTAAATGTCACTCAAATGTTCCATTTATTGATTTCTTTTTTTTTCTCTCTCTTTATTGTTCTGAATGCTTTTTGGTCAAATATGGCATTAACCAATACTGTCTTTTTACATGTAAAACGAAAAAAAAAAGTCACCCATGAAAACGAGAACCCTCCAAAATAAACCTTAATCTATTATCTAAACTCGAATTAAATTACAAAAAATTAAGCTGACTTCACAAACTGATAAAAGTTCATTATTGGATTTTAATTATAAGAGGTGAAGCTCGAATGATTCAAACTCGAGAAAGATAATGCCAAAACATCCCCACATGAATATGGGAGGGGAGATTATCTTCAAACAGCGTCCTGGATTAATAATTTAGCACCGGACTTATACTAAGTGGATATTAATAAGTCTTTCGTACCTATTCCCCCCCTTTTTTTAGATGGAGAGTAGATAATGCAGTGGATGTGTTATCGGCAGCTCCAGTAACTCTCGCTTCTAATTTTTTTTTTTTTGTCTGTCAGTCCTCATTACAATGAGTGATTTTTCTGACAAAGGGTGGAGAAAAAGCTGCTTCCCAGGTCGGTAGTACTTCCTGAATATTAGTCTGAGATGTCGGAAATTTTTCTGTCTCTATGTCTATCCTTGTGGCCATGTCACAAGTAAGGGTGCTGGAGGTAAACGTTTCGTCTGGGCTGACGTTATCCGCCTGATAGTCAGGGACCCGAACCTTAGATTAACCACTAAGGAGGCTGCCCTATCAACAAGTGCAAAGTACTAGGGCTGCTGTATTGCCATTTGGTGAATGAATTCTGGACCATGCAGCAGTCTCTGGTGGGGCCTCTCGATGCCATACTAGTGGGTAATTGTTACGTCTTTACCTTATGTGCTACATAAAAAAATAAAATAAAATAAAAATTTTCCTGTCCTTTTCTCTCTTACTTTCCCTCTCTATCCTGCTATAACCAAGTATGCCGACCTATTCCCCAAATCCCAAAACCTCAACATGAAATATCTCCAGAAAAAAAAACTCGAATAAACCTAGAACCCAATCTTCCAACGTAGACCCTTACTACCAGGTCTCCTTCTCCAACATCAAGGGTCTACGTTCCAACCTTCCAGAGGTTGAAACCCAATTACAGGAGACGAAACCGGACATATTCTTTTTAAGCGAAACTGAAATATGGCCGACCAGTTCCCTAGTTGAGTTCATAATTAACGGATACTCTAACTTAATATCGAAATATGACCCCCAAGATCGCCATGGGCAGGGAATATGTGCCTACATTAAAGATGACTTCCCGTGTGGCAGGGATATCTCTAGAGAAGATCCTAATTTACCATATATGTGCTTCCGGGTTGCACTTGCTGACACCACTGCATTTATATTTACCCTCTATCGCCCCCATAACAGCGGAGTTACAATCTTTAAGAGTATATCTGAGAAAATAGACCACATCCTGTCTGCACATCCCTCGGCTAACATCCACATCTGTGGTGACTTCAATGTCCATAACGTGGAATGGCTGACCCATACAAATAAGACAGACGACAAGGGGAGGTTTTGTCATGATTTTGCCATTGCTTATGACCTCACTCAGATTGTTCGCTAACCCACCCGTGTGCCCGATACTACTGATCAATATGCAAGCCTTCTAGACCTTTTTCTCTCCACTTCCCCTGAGTTATGTTCATGTTCCGTTCTTTCTCCTCTAGGATCCTCTGACCACTCCGTTGTATCAGTTAAGATAAAAATGAAACCCCTCCACCGTACTGTATACCGATACTCCATGGCTGACTGGGATAGCTTTCGTGCATTCATATCTGATCTACCTCTGCATTCCATGTTTAAAAAGGATGTGTCCTGTATAGTATAAGACCTAACCGAATTGCCAATTGTAGGCATAGACCGATTCATACCATTTTAAAAAATTCCAACAAAAAGCCAACAGCCAGCCATGGTTCTCCCCAGAATGTGCTGCTGCCATTGCGCACAGAAATCACTTTTTCCATAGCTACCAACGTAATAGATGCACTGAGACTAAAGCTGCTTTCAGGAACGCCAGCAACCACTGTAAAAGAGTAATAAAAAATGCAAGAGAGCTATATGCTCAGTCCGTTAAATCCAAAGTAGCTGATCAGCGGCTTGGTTCCCACCAGTTTTGGCAAATAATAAATAGGATGTGTGCGTTCTATCCCAACCATTAACAATGGACCTGAGGTCATCTCGTCAGCATCAGACAAGGCCAAACTATTTGCAAAGAACTTTGCAGCTAATTCTACCCTATGCGACTAAGTCAATCAACTCCCCATATTTCCTCCCATAACACACAACACGCTATGCAACATACAAATATCTGTGCATGAGGTCGCCAAGCTAATCAAGAACGTTGATTCCAGTAAAGCAACTGGCCCTGACGGCATCCCAATTATAGTGTTCAAAAATTTCAACCTGAACTTGCTCGCATACTTACGGAACTGTTTAAGCGTTGCCTTAAGGAGAAGTGCTTTCCAACACCCTCAGTATGCCCTGTATTTAAGAATTCAGGTGATAAGTCATCTCCCTCTCACTACAGACCAATAAGTATCCTGTGTGTCATGAATAAGTTGCTGGGATCCATATTAAATAGAGAAATAGTAAACCACCTCAGCAAAAATAACCTTCTTATTGACATGCAATATGGTTTCCGTTCTGCAAGATCTACCGCAGATGTGCTTACGATTATATCTCATAGGATTAGTGAATCGCTTGTCAAAGGCTTCCTTTCTAGGACAATTGCTCTTGACATATCAAAGGCCTTCGACAAGGTATGGCAGAAGGCCTACTTCACAAGATTTCCAGCTACGGTATAACTGGAAATATTTTCTCTGTCATTAAATCATTTCTCTCTAATAGGCTCATAAGAGTAGTAGTCGATGTACAAAATCAGAAGCCTGCAGTATTAATGCTGGAGTCCCTCAGGGGTCCATGCTGGGCCCAACTCTTTTCCTGATCTACATTAATGATCTCCCAAAACACATACTTAAATCATTCGTTTACATCTTTGCTGATGACACGACCGTCTACGGCAACACATCAAAGGCCGTAAATGACAAAGTTCTCTCTGATTCTCTCTCCTTTGATCTTGAGCGTGTGGTTCAGTGGAGGAAGAGATGGCTGGTTACCTTTAATGCATCTAAATCCAAGCTCCTATCTTTACATCATCAACGCTCTGATCTCCATCTGGCATCAATTGAAATGGATGGCTCTCGTCTAGGAGAAGCCCCATGTTTTGACAAGCTTCTGGGTTTGACCTTTACTCCTGATCTGAAATGAACACGTATATCAAGTCTATTTCCAAGGTAACTGGAAAGATGGTGGGATCCTTCTACCGCTCCAGAAGATATCTCACTACTGATGCAATTTTCTATCTATATAAAAGCCAAGTACGCCCAAGGATGAAATACTGCTGCAATATCTGGGCAGGAGCTGCTAAAAACAGCCTATCCTGCCTTGACAGAGTACAAAATAGACTTCGTGGCTTAGTGGGAGATGCCCTTTCTCTTCCCTGCAACCTCTCTCCCACAGAAGAGACGTTGCGAGCCTATCTTTGCTTTATCCTTATTTCCATGGCAGGTGCTCGTCTGAACTCCAATCTCTTGTCCCCCTCTTGCAAATCTTTTACGAAAAACACCCGTCTAGCTGAAACCACTGTCCAAAATTTTCCCCACTCTTTATCTGTGCCTAAATCAAAACGTAGATTCCATGAACAAAGCTTCTTTCTTAGAATTGCACGCCTGTGGAACTCTGTTCCGTCTGCCTGCTTCCCACCTGACTACAACCTGGATGTCTTCAAGTCCAACGTAAACAAATTCCTGATGAACCGCCCCCTTAAGTAGACATTTTTATTAAATCCCCACACTAACGTACTGTACATGCAATAACCCTTTTCCCTGAGTGGCTTCCGGGCCTTGATAAATGGTGATCACCTTGTAAAAAAAACAATATCCAGTTCTTTAAGTAAATATTTTTCTGGAATAATTTTATGCAAGTGAACGAAAAAATTACATATTTCTCAAGATCTAACAAGAGGTGTAATTAAACTAAAATCCTGGCAGCAACCGAATTTAACTTTAAAATGTTTATTTCCATCCGATAATTTACAATCCTCAAAAATATATTAGGCATAAAGCCATTTAATAGTGTGATCTTCGTATCTTTCCTACCTTATAATGTTAAGCTCAATAATCAATTGTCTATTTTTTCATAGCCTGTTCTGTCTGATTGTAGGCAAACTCAGTATGCAAATATGTACCATTTTTTATTTAGTGATGAATTATCACGGCCAAAAGCTATTCAGGGATAAAGGGTTCAGTGGGGGAAGATGTGGCTAGTTACCTTTAATACATCTAAAACCAAACTCCTATCCTTACATCATCAACGCTCTGATCCCCAGCTGGCATCAATTGTGATGGATGGCTCTCGTCTGGGTGAGGCCCCGTGTTTTGACAAGCTTCTGGGTTTGACCTTTACTCCTGATCTGAAATGGAACACGTACATCAAGTCTGTTGCCAAGGTCGCAGGAAAGATGGTGGGATCCTTCTACCGCTCCAGAAGATATCTCACTACTGATTCAATTCTCTATCTATATAAAAGCCAAGTACGGCCAAGGATGGAATACTGTTGCCATATCTGGGCAGGAGCTGCCAAAAACAGCCTATCATGCCTTGACAGAGTACAAAATAGACTTCGTGGTTTAGTGGAGGATGCCCTTTTCTCTACCCTGCAACCCCTCTCCCACAGAAGAGACGTTGCGAGCCTATCCTTGTTTTATCGTTATTTTCATGGCAGGTGCACGTCTGAACTCCAATCCCTGGTCCCCCCTCGCCAAACTTTCACGAAAATCACCCGTCTAGCTGAATCCACTGTGAAAAATTTCCCCCCACTCTATATCTGTGCCTAAATCAAAACGCGGATTTCATGAGCAAAGCTTCTTTCTTAGAACTGCACGCCTGTGGAACTCTGTTCCGTCTGCCTGCTTCCCTCCGGACTACAACTTGGATGTCTTCAAGTCTAATGTTAACAAATTCCTAATGAACCGCCCCCCTAATTAAACACTTCATAAAATCTCCTCACTAACGTGATGTACTTGCAATAACCCTTATCCCTGAGTGGCTTCCGGGCCTTGATAAGTGCTGATCACTGTGTAAAAAAAAAAAAAAAAAAAAAAAAAAAGATTAATGAGATGGTTATACATGGAGAATATTTGTTAACCTATTATTTGAAAAGACTATTTTGTAGACATCTGAAAAGCAGTCTCGTGTTAATGTGTAGTTATTGGAAACTTAGTTTAGATAGAAGACACACTGAAATGGAAAGGGAAGTTCTTCGCAGTTGTGGTAGTAAGACGTGTTCTTAGTGCGAATGTCTTACATAAAGGAATCAGAGATTATAAAAATATTATTTTCATTTTTTTTTAAAAACCTATAGGCTTAAAGAAACTCAACAAATTAATTTTATAACAGACTGAATGACATACGTAACAGCGCGAACAAACAAAACTTCAACTCTGGTGAAATTAGTTGATATATTATTCAAAGCACATAATTCGCCTATTCATCAATCAGAGAATATATTGCTTACTTTAAAAGGAAAAAAAGATAGGTAACAAATGTTGAGACATATATATATATATATATATATATATATATATATATATATATATATATACATATATATATATATATATATATATATATATATATATATATATATAATTTATCAACAGCTGTCTCGGATTAAATTTCTTATTCCTTAAAAGCTTTAAAATAAACTTTTAATTAAAAAATATAAATAAATATAAACGCTTGTCGAAATCGCGCTTTCCTGACTGCACGAAAACCGCTTCTGTGATACCAATTTTCAAGAATTCTGGCGAAAGAACTGACCCATTAAATTATCGCCCCATCAGTCTTCTCCCACTTTTCGCCAAAATATTTGAGTCCTTAATTAATCAAGCTTTAGTCCATCACCTTACAGCTGCCAAACTCCTGACTGACAATCAATATGGATTCAGGCAAGCCCGTTTCACAGCAGATATCATAACTGTAATCTCTCAACGTATATACCATTCACTGGATAAAACTGGGGAGGGTAAAGCGGTAGCCTTAAATATATCTAAGGCTTTTGACAGGGTATGGCACTATGGTCTTCTAAGGAAAATTAGATCATATGGTATCACTGGAAGAATACATAATGTAATTAAATCCTTCTTAAGTAAGAGAAACACCCAGGTTGTCCTCGACGGTCGTACATCTAAACAATATGATATGAATGCGGGAGTTCCTCAGGGGTCTAATCTTTGGACCTTTATTAATCCTGATATTCATAAATGACCTCCCTAATAAAATTGTTTCTGAGATGGGTATATTTGCTGATAACATCATTCTCTATAACAGGCACGAGGGGAAAACAAATGAACACATATCTTAGGACATGGCAGAAACACTAGAGGATGACTTCCAATCTGTAGTGGAATGGGGACACAAATGGATGCTCACATTCAATGCTGCCAAAACTAAACTTGTTTCCTTCAATAATTACAAGAAACCTTCACTACCACTAATAGCAATGGCCAAGAACACATTACCCGAAAGTACTTCTTTTAAACTCCGCAGCCTTACGTTTACAGGAAACATGAACTGGAATAGATACATTGAGAGCATTGCCAAGGCTGCTGCGAAGAAGGTGCGCTCTCCTTACTGTGCTAGAAAGCTACTTACGCCTGAAAGTATCCTCTATCTATAAGGTTACTATTCGCCCATGTATGGAGTACTATTGTCACATTAGGATTGGTGCATCTGCTACTTGTCTCTCGCTCCTTGACAGGATTCAAAAGAGAGTCGCCAACCTGATAGGTTCTGAACTGTCATTTAAGCTTGAAGCCTCTGTCCCATCGACGAAATGTTGCATCCTTCTGGCTGTTCTACAAGTACTTTAATGGTGACGAACTACAAGCACTTGTACACCCTCGACGTGAATACCCCCGACAAACCTGACAAGCAGCCAAATCCAACCCCTTCACAGTAGAGATCCCTAGGTGTAAGAAGGCCGTTTACTTCAATAGTTTCTTCCCCAGAACCGCTAGATTTTGGAACTCCCTTCCTGGATTCTGCTTTTACAACTGTACTGACATGCAGAAGTTCTTGCTATTCATATCCCTTCATAATACCCCTGCAGCTTATATCCCCGATAATAGCCCCCTACTTCAAAGTCGCACTGTGCCTTGTTTGGGGTGAAAATTGAATTTAAAAAAATCACTTTTAAACCGGATGACGTGTTATGAAAATGATGTTATGAAAATTGACAATTATTTACAGACTAGACTTTTTGTCCGTTTAAAACGAGAAAAAGTTATAAACATTTGGTTTAGAATGAGTGTTTTATGCTAAATTAAAGGTCGAACATTGTTTAATCTGGGTTCATTCTTGCATTAAATACAATATTTATTAATTCCTATCGATCTTTAACTGTGCATGGAACATATGTTATAATATTTAGTCTCTGCATTTATCATACCGAAGGTCAATACAAAATTTCAGCCAAATCGGCACAGTAGTTTCCGAGATAACTAAAACTTAAATACTAATCGCTATTAATCCCTTACTATGAATCGAACGGATTTCATAATATTTAGTTTTCTACACTAAACATACATACAAAATTTGAGTTAATTCGGTTCAGACGTTTCCGTGAGGAAGTGTAACTGACAGAGAAACAGAAAGACTTACAGAATAATAATATAGAAGTTACAAAATGTGGCATGAGATTGCTTTGGAGTTATGGTAAGAAGTGGCGTTCTGTCTTAAATTTCACGAGCCTAGATATATAGTCATTGATAAAGAATTCTTTATAATTGTACTTAACCACGAAAAACTATCCATACGTTATCGTCAAAACGTCGCAATCACTCTATACTATAGAAAACCAAATTCATCCGATAATTTGTTGAGGTAAGGAAAAGTCAAATATTTATTTACATATGATTTTATTATTACAGAAATACATAGTTTGTCACTTCTCGCTCGTATATGTGTGCGCATTTGTTTGTGTTTCTCGCCTCTACGTGATCTACAGATTATCATTTTCTTTATTTATGATTTGTCGATTATTGATTGAAATGAGAAATACAATAGCACAAAGTAATAAATCGAACTTTTTTAAATTCTGATTTAATTCTGATTGTATTTCGGTTTCTTAATAAACAAGTCGGCCATTTTAATATTTTTATTAATTGTTAAAACATGAATAATCCGTTAAAAAAGAAATTTTGAAGCATTGAAACTTCAACTGATTTCTGTCGTTAAAATCGTTTACAAATCCTAATCTTTACTAATATATAAAAGGCATTTTGTGTGCGTAAATTCGTTCCCTATAAGCTTTTAAACAGTTGCACCGATTTTACACAAATGACCTTATGAGTCTGGCAGTGTTCTCAGATAGAGTTTGTATCGGAATGCATCTAATAAGTATTAAAATCGATAATCGAAAAAATCTGATTAAAGAAAGAGGAGTTCGATTTTGATCAAAGTTAACACTATTATACAGCCTAACATCGAAATTGCATTTGAGAAGTTTTGCCACTGTACAAGCAGAATACCCTAGCATATAAAATTAACAGTAGTTTTTTTTTTTTTTTTTTTTGATAAGACAGCAGAGCGTTTGAAATGAATGTTTCTTTTTAGAGCATAATTGAACCATGGTATATGATTTTTGCATTTTAAACTTTAACTCAGGCCATTAAATAGAAATAATGTTAGGTGCTCTGCAATATAGACTGAAATGTATTGTGGCCTAAGTCACTGTGGAAGGGCATGTGAAGCTTCCTCCTGGTGCACTACGCAGATAATCAATGGATCTGATTGAAAAATAGGCGATTTCACCGATTTCGATGATAATAAAAGAATTAGAAGAGTGAAACATTTGTGGATTATCATTTAATCCCGGGCAACATCGAATCATCCTGCTAGTGTATTCAAAGATTGAAAGTTTTGGAAGCTATTGACATCTAATAATGTTATAAATAGAGATGAAAACAACATTACAGTAGCAAAATTACTTATAGTTTGCGTTTTAATTAATAACTTAATAATCAAATGAAAACCATAATTAAGTTTAAATTTAAAAATCCCATTAAAAATAATAATTTAGTAAAATGTATTAATTAAAAAATGCAAAGCAGAAATTAAAGACAAAACGATTCTCGAGTAACGCTGATTAGATACACAGGCATTCGTCTGTTTGTATATGTTTCTGAATAAAGCTAAAAAAGTAGGATACTTATATTAAAAAAAATAACAAACGTATATATAACTTATATATATAAATATATAGCTTTATGAAAATAATTAACAAATTATTCAATAAGTCCAGGACCTGACATATATGTCGCTACTAAAAACATCTGTATAATTATTTTTAATAAAGTGCTAATATTCACATGTCATATGTCAAAATTTTAGCACAGTCAAATAAATAGTTTGCAAATTACACTTTTTTACGTAAAGCTACTGTTGCAAATTTTCAAAATAATGGAAAAATGAATTTCGTGTTTGATAAAGTATTGCCTTCTGATGGAAAATGTACGGTCCAAGCTAAGCACTTACTTGAGGGTTATTTGGACTCGGCTCCATCACAAACAATAGGTAACAAGTGATATGCTGACTCAAGATGCAGCTACACGGACATAAATGATCGTGAACGCTCACGTTATCCAAATTTGGCACTTCTCTAAGAAAACAAAAAAAATCCAACACTTTGTAAACTGAAGTTGCATTAGATGAAAGAGGAGTTGAAGATAATATAAAGTAGCGCATGAACATTTATCAGTGAGAAAGCTGTATTAAGAATTGGCACCGCGTTTGTTTGCAACCAATCAAAAACAACAGTACATCGACAATTTAGAGCATTTCTTGCAACTGTTTCAATGCAAGAAAAGTAAGCTTTTGCATCAATATGATGAATGAAACATAGATACACCACTTCATTCTGTCAGCAAATTGAAAGTGCAGCAGCAGGTGAATATCGTCCAAAGACACCGATGATTCAAACATCAGCAGACAGATGTTTTGTATTTGTATTTTTCGTGTGCACATATTTAAAGCAGCGATGTTTTTTTTTTTTTATGGAAGTCGTTACAAACCAAGCATGAATTCACTTGAAGTAAAGATCTACAAATAGTGCTTCATGGTGAAACACTTGCCAACGATAAGTGTTAGATGAAATAGTTTCTGACCCAGAAAACAGCAATTATTCCCTCTTTGTCAGAAGCATTGCTCATAGAATATGAGAAATAAAGAACAAAATAGGGGAAGAGAGAGTCAAAAGTAAACGCAAGCTTTTGAGAAAGGATGAACTTTCAATAGCGACTATTATATAATATGAATGATGCATTTGGAAGAAGAAATCGCTATTAAACAGCCAAAACGAAGGAGTAAACTTGCTCTTCCACCAAGAAAATGTACTATGTCACAAATCGATCCCAACGTTTTCAAAACTACATGAATTACATTTCGACCTATTTTCACACCTACTTTCTTCTCCCGATATGGCTCTTGGTGTCTACTGGCAGTTTGCAGACCTTAAAAGAATGCCACAGGGAAAAATGTAGCTCCAACAAAAAACATGATATTGGAAACTTGAGGCAAACACAAAAAAGGCATCGAATTGTTAGAAAAGCGTTTGGAATCAGAGTATTACCTTGAATGTTGGTGGATAAAGTGACATTTCGCCTAAAAGTTGCTTTATTTGTTAGGTCCAGATATTTATGAAAAATGTTTTAAATCATCAACAATACACACACACACATACATGCACACACGCACACACAAACACGGTCACACACACACACACACACACACACACACACACACACACACACATATATATATATATATATATATATATATATATATATATATATATATATATAATGGCATCCGTTTCTAACGGTGCGGTTAGCCTCCAAAATATGATTCATTTGTGTTAAAATTTTAAAACATCTTTTTATTTCCTTCCCTATTTAGATGCCCCTCTACAATGATTTCCGAGGTCACCACCCCGTTTCCCCCTAACTACCACCTTTGCATGCCACTGTTCACGAGTTCCCATTTCCAAAATTTTGATTGCTGTTCTATCTGAAAAATGAAAGAGAAATTCTTTATATCAACAAAAGAAAGAAACCACTTCCGCTAATATTTCCAGCGTAGGAATAGGATAAGAAACTGAAAACAAGGGAATAATGGATCGTGCGTTAAAATGCTTTTAACGACCTTATTTACAGAAAACCGACCAAGAAAGGAAATAAATACGAAAGGAAGGAAGTTATTTTCCGTATGCATCTGGGAAATTATTATTCTCCTCATGTGAAGGACGGAGAACATTGCGAGAGAAAAAATTATAAGTTGGTCTTGTTCAGGCACAGCAAAATAATATGACGGAAACGTTGTGAACGGAAGCCGTGCATTGGCTTTAATGGATGTTATGTCATTTTTATTTGTTCAAGATGTATTAGTGACTTTTTCGATATTTTTACATTTGTCATCGCATCTCTACAGGAGACTCTGTCCGGTGGTCGGGCTGCCACACTTTAAGTTGAAAAATAATTTTAGTTGCCTGTCCATGTTTAAGCTTAATACTGTTTCAGATTAAAGCATTGCAGAGCAATTCAAAATGCAACCACGGAACAACTAAAGTTCTATTTCAACTTTAAACATGACTTTGAAATAAAACTTTAGGTGTTCCGTGGTTGCATTTTGAATTGTTATGCAATGCTTTAATCTGAAATAGTATTTTCGTTGTTCTGTTACGTTTTGATTAAAAATAGTATTTTCTTTGTTCTGTAAAGTTTTCATTTAAAATAGTATTTTCGTTGTTCTGTAACGGTTTCATTTAAAATAGTATTTTCGTTGTTCTGTAACGGTTTCATTTAAAATAGTATTTTCGTTGTTCTGTAACGGTTTCATTTAAAATAGTATTTTCTTTTTTCTGTAACGTTTTCATTTAAAATAGTATTTTCATTGTTCTGTTACGTTTTCATTTGAAATAGAATTTTTGTTATTCTATCACGTTTCCATTTGAAATAATATTTTTGTTCTGTAATGTTTTCCTTTAAAAGAGAATGTTCGTTATTCAGTCATGTTTTCATTTTAAAAAAATATTTTTTTAAATAGTATTTTCGTTATTCTGTCATGCTTTCATTTAAAATAGTATTTTTGTTGTTCTGTAACGTTTTCAATTAAAATAGTATTTTCGTTGTTCTGTAACGTTTTCATTTAAAATAGTATTTTCATTGTTCTGTTACGTTTTCATTTGAAATAGAATTTTCGTTGTTCTGTCACGTTTCCATTTGAAATAATATTTTGTTGTTCTGTAATGTTTTCATTTAAAAGAGAATGCTCGTTATTCAGTCATGTTTTCATTTAAAAAATATATTTTCGTTGATCTGTCACGTTTGCATTTTTAAATATTATTTTCATTGATCTGTCAAGTTTTCATTTAAAATAGTATTTTCTTTGTTCTGTCAAATTTTCATTTGAAATAGTATTTTCGTTGTTCTGTAACGTTTTCATTTAAATTAGTATTTTCTTTGTTCCGTAACGTTTTCATTTTAAATAGTATTTTCGTTATTCTGTCACGCTTTCATTTAAAATAGTATTTTCGTTTTTCTGTCGCGTTTTCATTTGAAAAAGATTTTCATTATTCTGTCACGTTTTCATTTGAAATAGTATTTTCGTTGTTCAACCACGTTTTCATTTAAAATAGTATTTAGTTTGTTCTGTAACGTTATAATTTGAAATAATATTATCTTTATTCTGTCAAATTTTCATTTGAAATAGTATTTTCGTTGTTCTGTCAGGTCTCCTTTTGAAATCATATTTTCGTTTTTCTTTCACGTTTTTATTTAAAAAAATAGTATTTTCGTTGTTCTGTTAGGTTTTCATTTAAAATATTATTTTCGGTGTTTTGTCACATTTTCATTTTAAATAGTATTTTCGTTGTTCTATCACGTTTTAGAATTGTATTCATGTTCTTTACATTTTTTAAATAAAAATATTCTTAACGTTTTTATTTAAAACAAAATTTTCGTTGTTTTGTCATGTTTTCAATTAAAATAGTATATTCGTTATTCTGTCACGTGTTCATTAGAAATATTATTTTCGTTATTTATCACGTTTCTCTAAATAGTATTTTCATTATTTGTCATGTTTTCATTTAAAATAGTATTTTCATTGTTCTGTTACGTTTTTATTTCAAATAGTATTTTCGTTTTTCTGTCACCTTTTCATTTGAAATAGCATTTCGTTGTTCTGTCACGTTCTCATTGGAAAAAGTATTTTCGTAGTTGTTACAAGTTCATATTTTTAATAGTACTTGCTTAGTTCTGTCACGTTTTTATTGAGCATAGGGTTTTCGTTGTTCACATTTTTATTTGAAATAGTTTTTTCATTTTAGTGTCACGTTTTCATTGGAAATATTTCTTTTTATTCTTCTAACACGTTTTCATTTCAAATAGTATTTGCGTTGATTTGTTACGTTTTCATTTTAAATAGTATTTGCGTTTTTCTGTAACGTTATCATTTGAAATAGTATTTTCGTGCTTCTGTAACGTTTTTATTTATGAGAGAGTTTTCGTTATTCAATCACATTTTCATTTAAAAAATATTTTCGTTGTTCTGTAACGTTTTCATTTAAAATATAAATTTTCGTTGTACGATCACACTTTCATTAGTAATAATGTGTCGTTGTTCTGTCACTCCTTCATTTGAAATAGTATTTTCATTGTTCTGTCACGTTTTAACTTTACATAATATTTTAATTGTTTTGTCTTTTTTTTTTCATTTAAAATACTGTTTTGGTTGTTCTGTGTTGTTTTCATTTAAAATTGTGTTTTCGTTGTTCTGTGTTGTTTTCATCTAAAATTGTGCTTTGGTTGTTCTGTGTTGTTTTCATTTAAAATTGTGCTTTTGTTGTTCTGTGTTGTTTTCAGTTAAAATTGTGCTTTGGTTGGTCTGTGTTGTTTTCATCTAAAATTGTGCTTTGGTTGTTCTGTGTTGTTTTCATCTAAAATTGTGCTTTGGTTGTTCTGTGTTGTTTTCATTTAAAATTGTGCTTTGGTTGTTCTGTGCTGTTTTCATTTAAAATTGTGCTTTGGTTGTTCTGTGTTGTTTTCATTTAAAATTGTGCTTTGGTTGTTCTGTGTTGTTTTCATTTAAAATTGTGCTTTGGTTGGTCTGTGTTGTTTTCATTTAAAATTGTGCTTTGGTTGTTCTGTGTTGTTTTCATCTAAAATTGTGCTTTGGTTGTTCTGTGTTGTTTTCATTTAAAATTGTGTTTTGGTTGTTCTGTGTTGTTTTCATTTAAAATTGTGCTTTGGTTGGTCTGTGTTGTTTTCATTTTAAAATTGTGTTTTGGTTGTTCTGTGTTGTTTTCATTTTAAATTGTGCTTTGGTTGTTCTGTGTTGTTTTCATTTAAAATTGTGCTTTGGTTGTTCTGTGTTGTTTTCATTTTAAAATTGTGTTTTGGTTGTTCTGTGTTGTTTTCATTTTAAATTGTGCTTTGGTTGTTCTGTGTTGTTTTCATTTAAAATTGTGCTTTGGTAGTTCTGTGTTGTTTTCATTTTAAAATTGTGTTTTGGTTGTTCTGTGTTGTTTTCATTTAAAATTGTGATTTGGTTGTTCTGTCGTATTTCTTATATAAACTATGATATTTTTATTTATATAGACAAATATTACATAGTCGCTACACTTAATATGCTAATGTTTTGGACAATTAGTTGGAAAGAAACCAAAAGTCACATGTCAGGCGACATAATAAAGCTTGTTTACTAATAAAGGCTTCTGGTTTTCAAATTGAAGAAATGAAACATATTTTTTATTTATAAAAATAAAATGTTAAAACGCTACATTTAAGTGGGAGGGGTGATATTAAGTGACATTTTAGACTCAAAATAGAAGAGTGCTGACCCCTTCGTCCTTCTTCCGCCTTTCTGTTCTTTCTTTCTTTCTTTTTACGTTTTCTTTCTCTTCCTTCTCTTTCTCGTTGTTTATTTCCTTTCCCTTTTTATCCCTTTCTACTCCTCCCTGTTAAGTCTTGACATTCTCTTTCCCCTATCGTCTTCTATTTTGAGCCTTAAATGTCACTTAATATCACTCTTCCCACTTAAATTTAGCGTTTTAACATTTTATTTTTTAAATGAAAGAATATATTTCATTTCTTCAAATTCAGTGGCAAATAAGCTTTATTACGTCACCTGACGTGTGACTTTTAGTTTCTTGCCAAGTAATTGTCCAAAACATTAGCATGTTCACTGTAGCGAGTATGTAATGTTTGCCTATATAAATAATATATATATATATATATATATATATATATATATATATATATATATATATATATATATATATATAACTATCAATAAAGCGGGAAAAAATGTTTACCCGATATAATCAGAGATAAATTTCAATTTAGTATAATATTAATATTTATACATTAATGAATTTATCCCACCCAAATAAAAAGCTCAATACAGACACAATAGAAACTAAAGCTTATTATAGGGGAAAATAAAAGAATTTATAACTGTAAATTGAAATTTACAATTAAATTTATTATTCGATAGAATACCCCAAAAACAATTTTAAAAGTCCTCATTCCGCAGAATTTCAAATAATGCCACTCTTGCTATTCTTCTCATCAGAGGACAGTAAGAAATTAGCAAATTTAGCAAAACTAGAATTTGCTGAATGAGGCATTAGATGAAACAACAATTTATGATATTTACTGAATGCCCTCTTGCCAATAACTCTATTCATAAAATATGGTTTATTCCTGTACTGTAACTGAGCTACTATCTTGATCCCTCCAAAATAACACTATTAATATTTCACAATTGCAAAGCTCCCGTAATTCATATAATAATGAACTTGATCACCCCTCCCTTCCAATAAGCTTACCAAATAACAACATTAACAATATGAATAGCAACATACCTTCGCCAGCCAATTCCTATGACAATAACAGTGACAACTAATTCCTCAACAATATTCCGAACAACGCAACCTTTATATGGTCCTAACTAAAATCCTCAACAGAAGAGGACCATATAAAAACGAGAAACAACCACAGAATTCGCGCATAAGCCTGACGAATCCTAGAGTGGATGAAACGCCAAATACTCAGTGTAGCTTAATCGCCATATATATTTTATAAATTACTAACTAGCTCTACCTACGTATTGAGCACTTTTGAAGTAAATACTTAAAGTTTACGCATAAATCTATACTTTCGTATATTAATTTTATGTGAGTAAATGAAGTAGTTATATATATTATTTTATATATATATAAGTTTATATTATATATATATATATATTAATCTGTTATTTTTTAAGTATTATCAGTTCAAATAACAATCTAATACTTATATTTAAGCATATGTTATTAATTTGTTAGGGGAAAGTATACAATAGTTGCAAAACAGTATCCTCTCCTCACGTTGGAATGGGTTTCTAAATAATCACATGATTAATTCATTGCGCTTTAGTAAATGCATAAGTCCAAAAAGAATATTATGAATGTCCAAAGTGGAAAAGTATGAATATATAAATAAACAATAAGTGAGCATTATTATCCGAACAGTGAACAAAATGACACGAGTGAACAAACGGGCAAAATTTGAAAGAAGAAAAAAAAGAAGTAAAAAAGTTTGGATGAACACAAAGAAAGAAAGACGAATATAGAAGAACGGCTGTCGGAATAAACATCCTAACCTCTGAAGCCGTTCTTAACATAGATGGAGGTGGGAGTGATTATACTACTCTGGGTTATACCGAAAAAAGACTTTTTTTCCAAGACTGTTTAAACTTAACAGGCCATGAAAAAAAGTTTTTAAAAAATGTTTAACATTTGTTGTTAGTGGGTAAACGACGCCGTGCTTTTAATACGGCGTAAAAAATAAGAAACTTCTCAAATATAAACCAAACCAAAAATATATGTCTTCGTAAAGCAAAGAATGAATTAAAAAAACAAAAAAAAACAGTTGCCAATAAAAATAAATGAATAAAATAATGAAGTATATGAATTTTATCGACACAAAAATGTATTGTTTTGAAGTGTTCATTTAGAATGAGAAAATCTCGGAATAAGAGAATTAGCGAGCAACCAATCAGAGAAAGGGAGACGTTATTATTTTTTATGATATTACGGGATAGTTAATGCTATATCTGTGTTTGTATGATTCAGTAAAGTGCGGTGTAAGTCTAGAATATGTGGAAAGTGTAGACTTCTTTCCGGTGTTGACTGGTGTTGGTGGGAGAACTAAATATTTAGAGGGAAAAATAGGAACTCATTTCTATAAAGATGTTGCGATTGTTATGGCGTTGCTCCTAGGATGCAATATAGCATTTTATTATGGTGGTTTAAAAATAATGTCGTATATATATATATATATACATACATATATATATATATATAGTTGAACGTCAAAAAACGACATTATTTTTGCATTAACCTAATATTATAACGACTTAATGTGTCTAAAATGGTGTTCAAAAGTTACATAAGATAGTAGATTACAGCCTAGACGTATTGAATTTGTAGGTGGCATCTGTTGTTGCACACCTACGATACTTTGATCCAGTCATTTCATTATATAAGAGATGAATGCTCTAATTGATATAACATATTAATTATTGCGCTTATTCATAATTGTTGTAATGAAGCATATACTTAATATACAATAATATCTATTTTTATTTTACTTTTATTAAAACTATACATGAATTAATCCCATCCATGAATTATGTTATTTTATTAAATAAACATTTTCTTTTAGAATACCCGTTTCTTTTTTTTAATTTTTTATTTTCTTCCTTTGGAGATTATAACGCTGGGTATGGGGCAGCCAAACCAGCTGCCAACATTGCCCTAATATTTATTGAAATCAACCGAGAGCTCTTTTTAGTATTCTCGTTGTTCCTTTAAGTGCAATTGTCTGGATCTCTTTTGCACTTGGTTCACCAGGAATATTAGTTAGGTGGGACTTCAGGTTCTTCTTCATAAGCCCTGTAGCACCTATAATAACTGGTATGATTGATATTTCTCTAATATTCCAATTTCTTTTCATATCACACATGAAACCTTGATATTTGATCTGTTTCTCCCTTCAGCTCTGTTTAGACCTCCATCATTAGGAACACTCACTTCAACCAAGGTTGCAACTCTCTCTGACATATTCCATATTACTATGTCAGGTTTCACAGCAGCATTTTTCAAGGTAGATGGCTGTAGGGATAACATGATCGTAATGTATGGCATATAAGTCATTTCCAACTGTTCTTTCAGCTTGATGATCCCAGGATTTGCTGCTACATTGGATGTTTAATACCCGTTCCAATACCGAGTAAAATAAGTTTCTCGAACCAAACAGATTTGCGTGAATTTTATGTAATTTTACGAAGATTAAATTCAATATATAATGAAGCTACATCTTATGTCTATAGTCATTATTTCAATTTGGATCAAAATTCATTACATGATTTGAATTCTAGAAAATATCTAAAATGTAATGCTCAAGCGACCTTAATAAGAAATTGAAATTATATATATAAATATATATATAGATTTTGTTATTGTTGTTTTTTTTTTCAAGCGATACATACATAAATTTATAAGCGATAAAAATAAACAGTATAATTAATCTAGGGATTATGGCCTAACAGTTAAGGCACCGGACTGTGGTAAACATGGTCTGAGGTTCGATCCCTAGAAACAGTTGAACTACGCTGACGAGAGGTAATGACCTTGAAACATGCGTGTACGTAGATTACTGTTTTAAAAATAACAAATAAATATATATATATATATATATACATATATATATATATATATATATATATACATATATATATATATATATATATATATATATATATATATATATATATATATATATATAGCAAGTTATAAATATATATGGCATTTAAGCTACACTGAATAGTCAGCGTTTCATCCACTCTAGGATTCTTCAGGCTTCAAATAAGTAGATGAAACGCAGAATATTCAGTGTAGCTTAAACGCCATATATATTTATAACTTACTAACTAGCTCTACCTACGTATTGAGCACTGTGGAAGTAAATACTTAAAGTTTATGCATAAATTTATACTTTCATATATTAATTTTATGTAAGTAAATAAATAGTTATATATACATATATATATATATATATATATATATATATATATATATATATATATATATACATATATATATTCATATTTCATACATTCATATTGTTCGTTGTATCCTCACTGGGATATATATATATATATATATATACACACACATATATATATATATATATATATATATATATATCCCAGTGAGGATACAACGAACAATATGAATGTATATGTATATGAATGAGAAAAGGGACGTATTTATATAAAGTAACATAAAAAAGTATTTTATTTATAGATCTATGGTTTCACTTATTGTTCATTTAAAGCGCTGTAATGAGCTATATACAATGCAACAGCAACAACTCGAGATTGCAGTGATATTTTTGGTTTGCTATGCAGGATAGGGGGGGTGCAGATAGCGTAAGTAATCCTTACCAATAACCCTTTCGCTATTTACACAGAGAAAATTAATGAGGTGAACAAATGCAGGGTGCAACAGTTGGCATGCACATGCAGACAGCCAAATAATTACAGCTCCCACCCCAAACAAAAAAAAAGTCTTTTGAAAGGTCTACTGTTGCTCATATCAAATGTCTTTGTGCTGTTCGAGGCGTGCTGACTTGATCTGATAGTTGCAACATTAAAACTGTTTTTCAACAAGAAAAGGAACGGTTAAAGCTAATCTAAACAGAAGGCGCACCATTTGCTGTGTATGCACAAGTTTTACTCTACTTGATTTAATAGGTTTTTTTTTGTTTGTTTTGTTTTAAGATAAGCCATTTTACATTCGGTCTTTCAGGACTAAATAGTGCATTGCAAGCCTCCATTTGCAACATATGTATACGTCTAAAGAACCCTTAAGTTTCTATCTTTTAAATCTAATCAGCACAGTTAATAAAGTCACTTTGATACAACGTTACATGGACATTGTAAAAATGGTGTAAGCCACCGAAATATCACCACAATCTCTAATTATTACTGTTGCATTGTGCATAGCTTATTAACATCGTCTTATATGAAGAGAAATCGTAGCCGTAAAAATAATGTACCGCATTTATTGTGATATACCATCATACCACTACACTCTCATATATATATATATATATATATATATATATATATATATATATATATATATATATATACCCCCCCGAAAAAACATGAAAAAAGAAAAGCAATCAAACACAAGAAGAAATTATCAGACGAGAGATTTACTCGTTTCAATGGACGTCTTCAGAACATTGATCCGAAGGAAACCGGTAAATCTCTTGTCTGATGATTTTTTAATTGTTTTCCTTTTTTTTTCTTTTTTATACCTCCTATCCCCATGGCATTTCATTTTGTAACCTATCATGTATATATTGTGGGGGTGGGATTTTGCAGCTTGTCGGGTCTGTCGAGGGTGTTCACGTCGTGGGGGCACAAGTGCTTGCAGTTCTTCAGAGCATTCACCATTATAATACTTGTAGAACAGGCAGAGGGATGCAACGTTTCGATGATGGGACAGAGGCTGAAGTTTAGATGCCAGTTTAGGGCCTATCAGATTTGCGACTCTATTTTGAACCCTGTCAAGGAGCGAGAGACTAGTAGCCGATGCACCGGCCCAAATATGACAGAAATACTCCATACATGGGCGAATAGTGGCCTTATAGAGGTACAGGATACTTTCGGGTGTTCTGGCTTGGATTCTCTGCTTCCACAGATGCAGCAGGCAGCGCAACTCATAGCTTCTCTGTATCTCACTCCCTATCGCAAATTGTTACTTTTCCAACCCGCTTCCCTGATCAGGAAGAACAACACACATCACTATTAGATCTGTTTTTGACCACAGTTCCTGATGATTGTGTAACGAAAGCCGACAGCCCACTTGGGAACGCTGATCATGCGGTGATAAATGTTGAAATCGCCCTAAACTCTAGACCCAAAACTGAAGAGCCAGTGCTCAAAACAACGAGATATTATAAAAAGGCTGACTGGGAAGCTATCAGAGATATCAGAGACGCCCCATGGGGAAATATTTTTTCTCTTCCTGCTGAACAGTGTGCAACCGAGACCACTGAATGGTTCAAAACTGCAATCGAAGCGCATGTTCCCATGCGGAAATTCTATAGCAAGCCCCACTCTCCCCAATGGTTTACTTCGACTTGCACAACTGCCATTGCTCAAAGGCAGCATGCATTCCACAGGTTTAATCGACATAAGTCCAGTTCAAACAGACAGAAGTACATAGAAGCTAGAAGTAACGTTAAGAAAGAAATAGCGACAGCTAAGAGGGAATTTACGGAAACCACTAAAAAACGCATCAAAGCACAAAAACTAGGAACTCGTGACTTCTGGAAAATCTACAACAGTGTAGTAAATAATGGGCAATCAACAATTCCCCCACTAACCAACAATCACGAGGTTCTTTGCTCAGCAACCGAGAAGGCTAACATGCTTGCCAGTCGGTTTGCCTCAAACTCCACACTGGACCCTCTAAACCACCCCCTACCTGACTTTCCTATGCGGACAGACGCCACGCTAGACGATCTGAAAATCACCCCTGCTCAGGTGCATGCTATCATAAAAAACCTTGACACTTCCAAAGCATGTGGACCCGACCTCATCCCAGCTGTGCTATTAAAAAAGTGCTCAGCCGAAGTAGCTCCAGTTCTCTCCAAACTCTACAACAAATGCCTTAATGAATCTTGCTTTCCGAGCTGTTGAAAAACTGCTTCTGTAGTACCAGTATTCAAGAATTCTGGCGAAAGAACTGACCCATTAAATTATAGCCCTATTAGCCTCCTCCCACTTTTTTCCAAAATATTTGAGACCTTAATTAACCATGCTCTAGTCCAGCACCTTACAGATGCTAAACTTCTGACCGACCATCAATATGGATTTAGACAAGCCCGTTCCACGGCAGACATCCTCACTGTAATGTCTGAACGCATATACCATTCCCTGGACAAAGCGGGAGAGGGCAGAGCGGTAGCTCTAGATATATCTAAGGCTTTTGACAGGGTATGGCATGAGGGTCTCCTCAGGAAGATTAGATCTTACGGTATCACTGGTAGAATACTTAATGTAATTAAATCCTTCTTAGATAAGAGAAAAATCCAGGTTGTCCTCGACGGTCGTACATCTAAACAATATGATATAAATGCGGGAGTGCCCCAAGGATCTATCCTTGGACCTCTGCTGTTCCTGATATTCATAAATGACCTCCCCGACAAGATTGCCTCTGAGATGGGTATATATGCTGATGACACCACACACTATAGCAGGCACGACAGGAAAACAAACGAACATATATCTAAAGTAATGGCAGAAACACTAGAGGATGACCTCCAATCAGTAGTGGAATGGGAACAAAAATGGATGGTAACGTTCAATGCCACCAAGACAAAACTGGTTTCATTCAATAATTACAAGAAACCTTCTCTACCACCTATAGCAATGGCCAACGACTCTTTATCTGAGAGTACGTCTTTCAAGCTCCTTGGCCTAACGTTCACTGGAAACATGAGTTGGAACAATTACATCGAGGGCATTGCCAGGGCCGCTGCAAGGAAGGTGGGCTCTCTCTACCGTGCTAGTAAACTTTTAACACCGAAAGTATCCTGTACTTCTATAAGGCCACTATTCGTCCATGTATGGAGTATTGCTGTCATATTTGGGCCGGTGCATCGGCTACTAGTCTCTCACTCCTTGACAGGGTTCAAAATAGAGTCGCAAATCTGATAGGCCCTAAACTGGCATCTAAACTTCAGCCTCTGTCCCATCGTCGAAACGTTGCATCCCTCTGCCTGTTCTACAAGTATTATAATGGTGAATGCTCTGAAGAACTGCAAGCACTTGTGCCCCCACGACGTGAACACCCTCGACAGACCCGACAAGCTGCAAAATCCCACCCCCACACTGTAGAGATCCCTAGATGTAAAAGATCTTTCTACTCCAGTAGTTTCTTCCCCAGAACTGCTAGACTTTGGAATTCCATTCCAGGTCACTGCTTCCCCAACTGTACTGACATGCATAAGTTCAAGTGCAACGTGAACCAACATCTCGCTGCCCTAATCCCTACATAGTACCCCAGTAGATGTTTCCCCTGATAGTAGCCCCCTACACCAAAGTGGCAATGTGCCTTGTTTGGGGTGAAAATATAATAATAAAAAAAAAAAATATATATATATATATATATATATATATATATATATATATAGGGAAAGAGAGAGAGAGAGAGAGAGAGAGAGAGAGAGAGAGAGAAAGAGAGAATTATATATTAATAAAATACACATTTTAATCTTTTCCATGGGATTAGTGGGGTTTTATAAGAAACAAAATTATTCTCAGGGACAGGAAACTTTTATATTGCACTTCTCACAGGGGAACATGGCATAATGTGTACCTGGATGTACATTACTTACCTGGCGAACAGAGTTAATAGTAAAGTTTGTTGAAAGTGCTCTTTTCGGGTTGTTTAAAAAATAGAATGAGAATTTTAATTTTGTACGTTTTAATATTTTTTTTCCGACTGCGCATGCGCCAAAAAATAAACAAATAATCAAAAAAATAAAAATCAACAAATGTATTTTTTATTAGCAAAAAACGAAAGAATTTATACTTTTTGGCAAATTTTTACTTGGTGTCCACATTAACATTTTCCTGTAAAATGAAAACTCTTCTAAATTTCTGGTTATGCTGAAATCGAATATTGCATTTAAATCTTTCGCAATCAAGTAGTTCTCCAGATATTAAACAATGTAATTTCTTTTGTTAAAAGTGGTGGTTATTGTTGTACTCGCAAGCGCGCACATATTTTTGGCTTGTACGTTTGTTAATATATTATTTTTTCAATTATTTTCGATTTCGCTGGCGCATGCGCAATTGGAAAAGAAAAGATCAAAATGGGACGAAATAAAAATTCCCATTCTGTGTTTTAAACAACCTCAAAACTGAGCACTGTCAACAAACTTTACCATTTTGTCATATGTGTTATCAAAGATTACCACTATTATTAGTATATTTAATTATCACCTCACTGGTTCATTATGCCAAATTTGGTGAAATTCTAACATGTTGTTTTAGAACCTATAGATTATTATTATAATAATAATAATAATAATAATAATAATAACAACAACAACAACAGAAATGAAAAGCAAGATTGAAAAAAGAATACTTGAGACTAACAATAAAACATTTAGAAACTAAGTTATATAATAAGCACATTGTCACTTTCACTAGTAAAATATTCTGGTCCATTCATCGGCTGGATGAAAAAAGGGAAAAACGTAACCGTACAATAGATGACAACGATGAAAACAGCTAAAATCTTTAGAAAATTTCTTGAATGCCGAACAGAAACAAAACAAAAACATAAAAAATACAACACTTGAAGCCAAGGAAACTGAAACTGCAAAATATCTCATTGTGTTTTTAACTGTTAATATTTTTTATCAGTTAGCACAAATAATATTCAGACAAATTGGAATGTACTTCCCCATTTAACTTCATAACAAATGATTGATCCACGTTTCTCAAGATTTTTTTTGGTTTTTTTTATTACATTTTCACTCCAAACAAGGCACATTGCCACTTTATTGTAGGGGGCTACTATCAGGGACATAAGCATCAGGGATAATGTGTAGGAAGTTGGGCAGCAAGATGTCGGTTCACGTTGCACTTGAACTTCTGCATGTCAGTACAGTTGGGGAAGCAGGGACCCGGAAGGGAATTCAAAAGTCTAGGTGTTCTGGAGAAGAAACTACTGGAGTAGAAGGCTCTCTTGCATCTAGGGATCTCTACTGTGAAGGGGTGGGATTTAGCCGCTTGTCGGGTTTGTCGGGGGTATTTACGTCGAGGGGGCACAAGTGCTTGCAGTTCGTCAGAACATTCACCGTTAAAGTACTTGTAGAACAGGCAGAGGGATGCAACATTTCGTTGATGTGACAGAGGCGGAAGTTTAGCTGACAGTTCAGGACCTATCAAATTGGCGACTCTCTTTTGAACCTTGTCTAGGAGCAAGAGACTAGTGGCAGATGCACCAGCCCAAATATGACAACAATATTCCATACATGAGCGAATGGTAGCCTTATAGAGGTACATGATACTTTCGGGCGTTAGCAGCTTTCTAGCACGGTAGAGAGAACCCACCTTCTTCGCAACGGTCCTGGCAATATTCTCAATGTAATTGTTCCAACTCATGTTTCCTGTGAACTTCAGGCCGAGGAGTTTTAGTGATTAATATGCTTCTAACACTGTTTTTAACATTTCTGATGAAATTTCTTAGAATTGAAAAATAACAATTTACTATGAAACTTAGACTGGAGTGAATGGGGGTCTATCTACAACACAAATTGAATGACAAAATGATCGCTGACTCTCTTTACACTTTCATGAAGTATCGTCCCAAAGATGCACACTTTTTAAGACTGACACAAATTTGACTTCCAGTTTTTAAATATTTCTTTACACTCAAATCAGAGTATATTCTTATGAAATTATAAACATTTCTTCATTAATTAATGAAACTTATTATTTATTTCTTTATTTTTATCGGGAATGTTTTTGGTGCAAGTACGACGAATTTATTTTAGATCTGACTGAATGATATATTTGACTGGTAAAGCAATTAATTTACTGTTATATTGTAAAAGATATTAGTCACTTAAAAACAAAATGTAAATACCGAAGCAAAAGTTGTCCTTCCAGACAAAATAAAATCTTCTCAAATGATTAGTTTTAATCGAAAAACTTATACTATTAAAGACATTTAAAAGTTTTCCATTAGTGTAGTCATCTAAATAAAATGAAATAAAGATGAATTTGAAGAATCCAAATATGTAGAATGTACTATGAAATAATGCAATATCAAAAGTTGATTGCGGTCTAACTACTGAAAAGGTAGTATTCTCAGGATGGCGTCCACGATGGTCGATTGCAAAATTGTTATAATGATCATAATTTGTTAGTTATCTTAAATAGTGTATTTTGGTCTAATCTCAATCAAATCTAATACTATTAAAACTCGACAGAAAACTGTAAATACAATAATTTAGGGGGAATATGCATTTTAATCAATTCCAACCAATCATTTGAAGTGTGGAGAGTTGCCCTAATTTTTTGCAACCCTGTTTATACCTCATAAAACATTTCTGTTTGCACAAATCTGCCCAAAACTTCTTAATGATTAATACGTATTGCTCGGTACTTATTACAACTGATATTGAAAAGCAATAAAGCAAAGACTGTTTGAAATTCATGGCTAAAATTTGGTGAACAAGTCAGGTATAGACTGAGGTTTACTTGTATTAAATATTGTTAGACTGTAGAAAGGATTATTAATTTTATTCAGGATTCTATATGTGATATTGTTTTGGAGAGGAGAATACTGTATTTGAATAATAACAAGATTGAAACTTGGTGAATGCTTATAATATAATATATAATGGAGTTATTATGGAAAAGCGCTACTAGCACTTAATTCTGGATTAAAACCTAATGCTCTTGGACTATTAGGAAATTACAAACCGACTAAATTCACCCGTCTGGAGAAATAATGTAATTCATGCAGGGAAATACTCCTTCCAGCATCTATGAATACAAAACTGTTTTAAGTTATGGAAATCCCTCATAACATATTCATTCTCTCTTTTCAACCTTCCTCTCTTTATCCCCTCTTTCTCTTTATCCCCTCTTTCTCTATCACCTCTTTCTCTCTCTCTCTCTTTCTCTCTATTACAAGTACCATTTCACACCAAAGGTCCCTGTTTATTTGCTTTATTTCAAAGGCAATGTAAGACACAAGGTCGTTTTTATATGGAGATTATCCAGCTCCTCCAAAAGAAGCACTGTTGATGGGACACAAAAAAAAAGGAAAATTGCGAGCGCAAAAAAAAAAAAAAATAGGAATAAGCAGGCTTGAACCCGTAACGTGCCAGAGGAAAAGAGGTGAAAAAAAGATGGTCTTACCGATGTGCCATGGTTGTGACGTCACGGGTGGTCGAAATTACGCCTTTTATGCAACGTCGAGGGTTGAATGACTTGCAAAATTTGTCAGCGAAAAAACCGACCCTCCCTGTAGAAATGTGCTCAGTTTTTGGCCAATTTTCCGATATTTGTCGTCCCAAGGGTTGTGCTTCAAAATGATTTCAATCCTATGAAAATCAATCGTCTCTGTCAAAAGTTTTCGACATACATACATACATACATACACACATTTAAACAGATAGGTGAGATTTATATTATAGATAAAATCTTGTAAACATATTTACATCTCCTGAATACTAGCTAAGTCTAACAATGTAAAAACCAATATTATATCATACTTATGCTATAAATATTCTTAATCGTTGTCATATATTCTTTTTCACACGTTTAACTCTTTGTTCCTTCTTCTATATCTGAATCTTTGTTGTCACTTAGTGCTCCCCACTTATTTCTCTCTCTAACATATTGAATTATGGCTTTTTTATCTTATAATAATAACAACATAACAACGACAGAAAAAAAACAACAACAAAAACAATAATAAAAAAAGCTAGCGGAACCTATGGAAATTCCACAAGGAACTCATTCATATGTAATATATTGATGTTGGCATTCTGTACATGTTCAGCATGAATTAGAGACACACTGATATCAACGTAGCTTTTTGTTAAAACTACAAAAGTATCTATCTAAGCTAGCAGAGGCGCCGCGCGTTGTCCAGTTGTAAAGTATGCTTAAATATGATATTTTAATTCTTGCAGATTTGGTATATATTATTATAGAGTTAATGTTCTACCGATTTTTATCTATTATAAAGTTGTGATTTCAAAAATAAAAAAAGTATATGCATATGACTTGGGTCCATCAGCTATAATCGCAACCGAAACCAAAACTTATGAATATATATATATATATATATATATATATATATATATATATATATATATATATATATATATATATATATATAAAATAAAAACTTGAGTTCTTTCAGCTATAATCGAAACCAAAATCAAAATTCTTGATAAAATTATTTATAAAAAAAGTAGATTACTGGAGTGCCATCAGCTATAATCGAAACCGAGACTAAAACTTATGAAGACTTCTTGGTAAAATCAATTGCACAAAAAATAGATGACTTAAGTGCCATTAGCTATAATCGAAATCGAAATAAAAAATTATGAAAATTTCTTGGCAAAATCATTTATTGCAAGAAATAAACGACAGTCACTCGGATGTAAGCGTGACACATAAAATAATAACACACGCACTATCCTATTAATATAGAAGAAGAAGCAGAAGAAGAAGAGGAAGAAGAGCCCGTGGAAATTCCACAGTAGTTAAAAAAAATTTTTAAAACACATTATAAATAAAATAAATTAAAAACAAAATAAAACAAACAATGATGAATTTAAAACAATTTTTTAGTAAATTCTTTTTAACCTTTTAAAACTAAAAAGAATTGATTTTTTAATAAAGTATTTTTTCATGAAACTTCAGCACACAACACATTGTTTTGCTTTGCTTCTTTCTGATATTTTTTATAAAGGAACATATGTCAGTTCACTTGCACACTTTTTTTATTTTAATAATAATAATAATAATAGAAGCTACATTTCTACATTTTCTTCTTCTCCATTGGTTTTACTACTATTCCCCTTCTCTGCAGGATGACCATACACCTGGTAAACTTTATCTAGATTTACTAGCATTTAAAAAAGTATAACTGCTTCTACTCTGTGGTCCAAGATAAACAAACTTTTGTAAATAGCAGGAATATATTACATTTGGAAACTAATTTTTAAAAAATATATGCGAAACTATTTTAATTATAATACAGCAACCTACAATAGATATGATTCCATGTGTAATAACACTAATAGAATTGATCTTCTGATGCTAATTCTTGTGTCTCAGTTTGCTTTGGATTTTGTTTGTTTTTGCCACCTGAAGATGATTCGTCAAAAAATCGAATGTGCTATGGAACATTTATTGCTTTTTGTATTTTAACACAGAAAAACTGAAAAAGTAAACAAGGGGTATCTTTTATGGAAATAGCTTCAAGCAAGGCATGTAGCCACTTGAGGAATTAAGAAAATGCCACTTCAACGTCAAAAACTTGCCAACAATAAATGTTATATAGATAGATTTCAACCCAAGCAGTATTTGTTCTTAATTTGTCATAAACAGGACGAAAGAAGACAATTCAGTGTGGTTGTTGAAAGTAAATGCAAGCTCCACTTTCTACTGTCGTATAATTGGGTAAGAAAATTATGTTTTCTATAATAACTTTTACTTAAATATATAGATATAACATGTACAATATGATAAAAGCCACAATCTATATTCACTGCAGGACGTTACCCGCATTGGGAGTCTATAAGTCTATTTGTTCTAAACAGATATTGCTGGAATCTAGCAGACAAGAAGTTGATGTCAAATAGAAATGATGCACGGATAAGCAGAGAAAGATTGGTCTTATTTTGAAATCTTACTTCTCTTAGATTAGTTGCACAACCATGAACCATAGTCTACCATTTCGTTTATAGTGTGAATATATGGATTCATAGGTTTCTTTGACGTTATTCAGGCAAATCATGCAATAAATGGACAAAACTTGAACCCAGCCTGCAATGTCCATAGTCTACGCCTGTAACCACTAAAGCAATGCAATTCAGCAATAAATATATAGATATTTTTCATGAAAATGAGAAATATGATAAAAAGTATTGCATTAACACGAATGGCATGAAAACTCTGAATCTAATAAAAAAAACGTATTTGCATATTATATAAATGTCTAACAAGTAATATATTATGCCAAGCAATGGTATATACAAGACTCACAATTGTAATAAAATACTACACCTAAGTCAAGGACAATGCATTATAGATTATATGCGCATAGAACTTCATTTTGAGATTATGAAATATTGTTTGGAGTGGTGTTGCCTCATCTTGTCCAGTGCTAGTATTTCCCTCTTTGAAAGTTATTCAAAAGTGTCTCTAACCTAATAGGTTCCACACTGTGTAGCAAGCTCCAGTTCCTATGCAATCATTACAATGTGGCATCCATGTGTTTGCTTGACAAGTACTTACAAGGATTGTGCTCCTTCGAACTTATTGCAATTATATCCCTCTTTACATAAATAACCCCAACAAACCCGGCTAGTAGCAAAAACCAACCCCTTCAGTGAAAAGGTCACCAAATGTCAAAAATATCCTCCTCTAATAGATTTTTCCTTAAACTGCTTGCCTTTGGAATTCTTTTCTGGTTCCCATTTCTACGATTGTAAAAATATGTAGAAATTTGAACGCCTCTTGAACCAAGATCTTGCTGCCCAACTTCCAACTTAGGATGCTCCCTATAAAGCTAACCCTAAATTACCGTAGCCCCTTTCATTTCAGTGGTAGTGTGAATTAGAGTAAATGATAAAAAAATACTTCAAACTCAGTTGCGATTATTGGCGGGCCATGTAGTAAAACTTCATTAATAATCGAATGAAAAACTGTTAAACGTCATTAATAATCGAATGAAAAACTGTTAAACGTCATTAATAATCGAATGAAAAACTGTTAAACGTCATTAATAATCGAATGAAAAACTGTTAAACGTCATTAATAATCGAATGAAAAACTGTTAAACGTCATTAATAATCGAACTATATTTAAAAAAAGTGTTAAAAACAGTAGATTAATCTAAAGTAACTTATTTGTGTATATTTTATTTCTTATTTTCAAAATATATCTCAACATGCCACCATAGAGACAAAAGTGCAAAAACAACCTTTGATTTATATCAAATCTAATCTTTTGAAATGTGTCTGTAAAAGCAGCAAGTTCTCGTGCGCGTGCGTTGACTTTCAAATAATTCCAGTCAGTTTCCTTTAATATTATTTCTTTGGCTCTTTCCTTTGCCGAAGGGTATAGCCAGCATTTCAATTCAATTCTATATCAACGTGTCTCATTTAACATAAATAATCACAATCATTGACCTAAGAATATACTGTGAGCATGCTTTGAAATTCCTGGTGCCATTTCAAAGAATAAGAAAAAAAAAAAATACTGTGGCAGCGTTGCTTAATTTAATTATATTTCTATATAAAATTGTATTTCCTCGTTGTTTGTTCATTTATTTGTTTCTGCATTAAGTCATCGACTCTTACTTGCATTTTTATAGCTTATCTCTATATTTATAAAATACAGACATTTTTTCTCCTCTAGAAAAACAAACATTATAGCAATACAAACACAGACGTCACATATACAGTGGAACGATAAATTTTTTGCCCTGAAGGAAACAACATTACAGCTTTATTTTAAAACTTTTATGGAGAAAATCGATTCAGGTAACTTGACTGTGTAGTAGAGCTGATATCTATAGTCAATCTAGTCGCCTTCAGCCTCAATCACCACCTCGATATAAGTCCGGAACTGGGAGTATGCCTTTTTCACACATGCTGGCACAAGTTCAGCGAATACTCGGCTTTGGTTTTGTGAGAGGTCATCTTAGTGATTTTCTCATCGTATGATCAAATGAAGTAGTCCAGCGGGTTCAGATCGGGGGAAGAGTGGGAAGGTGCAGTGAGAGAAGTTAACTTTCAATTTCGAAGATGTGAGATGGCATGATATGGGCCTCGTGTGAAATCAAACCAAAGACCATAACCATGGCCGAAAACTTTGTAGAGCTGTGCCTTCAAGCGTTGAACCATCTGGATTTGCATTTTGAAGGTGCTGGCAATGATGCTTTTATCATAAATTGGATCGGTAGAGAGCATTAACTGTACAGTGGCACATCTCCGATCACACTTGTTGAACATTGTGTTACTTTTAGACAGAATAGAAGGCTCCTATTGCTCTCGGGATTTCTACACAACTGGCCGATCAGTCTGCAACAAAAAAAGAAAACCGGTTTTCATCAAACGGAAATGGAATCATGTCATCTTTTCTAGGACAACAATTTCATCGTTTCACCCTATAAATTCAATATTGTCACACTACCTGCCAGTATCTACTGCATGTTTTCTGGATATCAGTCGATTTCATTCAATATCGTAAATTTTTATATTTTTGAGAAGTGTAAGTCTCCCAAGCAAATCATATTAAGAGGTGGTAGCAAGATACTTAATCATTCGTTATTTTCTTCTCTCAGTGTGCTCGACGAGAGCTGGAACTTTTATACATTTGCCACATTTTTTCAGAACCGCACCGTTCATGTTTACTTTCTTCTTCTGTATATTTAATGTTTGTTTTTTGACTACCCTACATAAGTAAAAACTCCTCCCTTCACAATTCAATATTAAGTTCCTGTTAATATGATTGACTGCTCACATACATCTATCGGATTGGGTTAAATTTTAATAGTTAAAATCCCTACTGGGAACTAAATAACATGGCGTTAACAAAAACAATACTCGAATGGACTCGAATGAAGTATAATAACATTTACCTTTGTAAACCTTCTTCTATCTTGATAAAACAATCGGATATCAGAACTAAGATTTAAAAAAAAAAATGTTCTCTCTTTCACTGTCATCGTTGCGTCGCTGTCAACATCATTGCAGTCGTCAGTGTTCTGGAATTTTATAAAAACACAAATGCAACATTAATTAACGTTATTACGTTATGGAAAGGGCGGTAGTCGAGGACTTTTATTCTTTATTCTCACATTTCCAAGTTTCAAACATTGCAAAACATAAACATCCTATTTCAATCACCAAAATTATTTCATATATGTACACGATCTATATTTTTCTTAATATGTGCGCCATATTCATAAACTTATTAGTTAACAAATGGGTACTTATGCAGAATATAGATCGTGCTTACATAATAACGTTATCATTTAGAAATCCAGTCATGATATGGGAGGTGAGAACTTTTGTTAACTATTATATACTTTCAATTAATATTTTAATACACAAACAATATCATATAAAGTCAAATTTAACTTGAACACCATATCTAAAAAATAGCACGATCATACTCTTAATTAATACAAAAGCATTACTACACCGATGCAGCAAATCAGGATTGAATAGAATGAGGAATAAGGTGTCTTTGCTTTCCTCAGGTTTGGAACAAAACATGATATTGGTTATTGCCGTCTTCGACCGAGAGTTACAGTTAGAGTTATTAAGGAAGTCAGTGCACACCAGTCGCTGCAGGAAACGTCAATACCAGCTAGTAACTTCTTCCAGAAGCACTGTAGGTGTCCCAAAGCTGTCACGAGGGCTAGAAGGTCACCCTTTTTGGCAGCTATTTCATACACTCAGCCGAGGCACTGGCAGTGGCTGATGCATCGGAGAAAGTCAAGTAATTTGTTCTCAGATGTGATGACCTTACAATAGCCATGAACCACAAACCACTACTGAAAGTGTTTGGTGACAGATCGCTTGGGGACATATCCAATACTCGGCTGTGCAACCTGCAAGAAAAGACTTTGCACTACAGGTTTCACATAATTCACATTCCAGGTGCCAAACACCGTGCATCAGATGCTATCTCTCACGATCCAACCATTGCTCCCCAACCTGAAAAGATGCCATTGGTGAATGACATCACATCTGTCTCCGGTCATGAGGAACACATTTCTCATCTGTCACTATTCTCTGACCTCAGCCACATCATCTTCTCCTTCATACAACACAGCGATGAGTGTGATACCAATGTTGAAGTCTTTCCAGAACTGTTCTCTACCATCTATTAACTCAATACAGTCAGTCACTTGAGACAGAGTTTGGCTCGCCACCAACAGTAATGAAAATATGGTGATGCTTGTTGAAATTATTGAATCTGGAATGCCAGAATCCTGCAGTGTATTGGCTGTGTCCTTGTGTGAGTATCCTTTCCACAGTTGATGGTGTTGTCGTATACAAGTAGCATATTGTTATTCCTCCTTTGCTCTGAGACAGGCCGTCATTGATGCACTCCATTCTGCACATCAAAGCATCTCATTTATGATGTCAAGAGCTGAAGCATCGGTCTTCTGACCTGGGATCATCCCAGCTGTCATGGCAACCTGAAACAACTGCAATTACTGCAACTGGATGGCACCCTCTTAACTCAGCTCACCGCCGACACCACCTGTCTCTTCAAACTACCCCTTTTAGTGTGTACGAACTGACTTTTTTCACTACAAAAGTATCAACTAATTAGTTATTGTTGACAGATACTCCATTCGTCACATTTCATATACCAGATGAGCTGTCTTCTGAGGGAGGACTCGAGTTCACTGCATCAGCCACCAGGCAGTTCCTACAAAATTTGGGTGTACATCATCGCTTATCAACTCCGTACAAGGACACCAAACAATCTCCTGCAATATGTATCTTCGGGAGGCCCATAAAGGACTTCATACCCATTCTACCTGGCCGTTACAGACGACATAACACATGAAGTGACACATTTTTGTCATGGGAGGAAGCCCCGAGAAACAGGCATATGAAGTCTGCTGAGCTACTTGCTGAACACACAAAGCATCTACCAGCTCTGGTTGTGGGAAATTTGGTCAGAATCCAAAACCAAACTGGCCCCCAACCACTCAAATAGGACAAAATTGGTCAGGTGATCAAAGTGCGCCACTTTGATCAGTACATGGTACACGTTGATGGATAGGATAGGGTGACTCTCCAAAACAGAAAATTTCTCTGGAAGTATGTCCCGTCTACGCTCGCAGAGATAAACTCATCATTGACAGCAACCTGATATTCCAGCAAAAACCATCAACCCAACCCACGCCCACAAATGGTCACAGCGCTACTACAACAACCAAACAACCACATAATATCATGCTATCTAATGATAAATAGCACGCCCCTGCTGCCACCACGCCAACACCAATATATGACGTGTATCCTGAGAAAGGTGAACCAGATCTAGAGAAGTGATGCTCGCACCTAGCAGTAATGTCAACAACCAGCCAACGACCTCCCCATAACTACAACAAGCATCGCGTGAGTGGTCATCACCTATGAACCGTCAACTCCGCCCCTCCCATGAACCAATAGTAGCCAGAGACGTCTGTCAGTGGAATTGTGACATCAAGGTGCTCGAATCGAAAGAAAAAGAAGTAACTATGGCTAAAAGACTATTCAAATAGTTGGGGTAGAATAATCCCCGGGCTAGAGGGCAGTCTATTCAGTGAAGGCCAATGAGGTGTTTTTTTTTTCTTTCAATTCACTATTTCTTGACCAGACAGTGTGACTTTTTTTGTGTGTTTAACTTATGTACATTGACAGTCATCTACAATCAGTCCTTGTCCCATCCATCGGAAGCTGTACCAATAACTTGGGGGAGGGATAGAGAAATATGTAGTGTAATATGTAGCTCCTGTTTCATGTGTGTGTGTATGTGTGTTTTTACGCCCAATTTTCCTTTATTCTAAGCGAAACTGGAATAGGGCCGACCACTTCCCTAGATGAATTCATAATTAACGGATACGCTAACTTAACAGCTAAATCTGACCCCCAAAATCGCCATGGGCATGGAATATGAGCCTACATTAAAGATGGCTTCCCGTGTGGCAGGGATATCTCTAGAGAAGATCCTAATTTACCTTATATGTGCTTACGGGTTGCACTTGCTAACACCACTGCATTTATATTTGCCCTCTATCGGCCCCACAACAGCGGAGTTACTATCTTTAAGAGCATATCTGAGAAAATAGACCACATCCTGTCTGCACATCCCTCAGCTAACATCCACATCTGTGGTGACTTCAACGTCCATAACATGGAATGGCTGACCCATTCAAATAAGACAGACGATGAGGGGAGGTTTTGTCATGATTTTGCCATTGCTTATGACCTCACTCAGATTGTTCACGAACCCACCCGTGTGCCACCCGGTCAATATGCAAGCCTCCTCGACCTTTTTCTCTCAACTTCCCCTGAGCTATGTTCATGTTCCGTTCCTTCTCCTCTAGGATCCTCCGACCACTCTGTCATATCAGTTAAGATAAAAATGAAATGTAATAAGTCCCCAGACGTACGCCTCCACCGTACTGTATAGCGATACTCTATGGCGGACTGGGATAGCTTCCGTACATTCATATCTGATTTACCTCTGCACTCCATGTTTAAAAAGGAAGTGTCCTCTATAGTATCAGATCTGACTGAATGGTTAATTGTAGGCATAGACCAATTCATACCATCTAAAAAATTCCAACAAAAACCTAACAGCCAGCCATGGTTCTCCCCAGAATGTGTTGCTGCTATCGCGCACAGAAATCACTTTTTCCATAGCTACCAACGTAATAGATACACTGAGACTAAAGCTGCTTTCAGAACTGCCAGCAACCACTGTAAAAGAGTAATAAAAAATGCAAGAGAGCTATATGCCCAGTCTGTTAAATCCAATGTAGCTGATCAGCGGCTTGGTTTCCACCAGTTTTGGCAAATAACAAATAGGATTCTGAACAGAAGTGTGCGTTCTATCCCAATCATTATCAATGGACCAGGGGTCATCTCGTCAGCGTCAGACAAGGCCAAACTATTTGCAAAGAACTTTGCAGCTAATTCTACCCTATGCGACGAAGGCCATCAACTCCCCATATTTCCTCCTATAACACAGAACACGCTAGGTAATACACAAATATCTGTGCGTGAGGTCACCAAGCTAATCAAGAACGTTGATTCCAGTAAAGCAACTGGCCCTGACGGCATCCCAATTATAGTGTAAAAAAAGCTTCAACCAGAACTTGCTCCCATACTTACAAAACTGTTTAAGCGCTGCCTTAAGGAGAAGTGCTTTCCGACTCCCTGGAAAACCTCATCAGTATACCCTGTATTTAAGAATTCAGGTGATAAGTCATCTCCCTCTCAGTACAGACCAATAAGTCTCCTGTGTGTTATGAGTAAGTTGCTGGAATCCATATTAAATAGAGAAATAGTCAACCACCTTAGCAGAAACAACCTTCTTAGTGACACACAATATGGTTTCCGTTCTGCAAGATCTACCGAAGATGTGCTAACGGTTATATCTCATAGGATTAGTGAATCTCTGGACAAAAGCTTCCTTTCTAGGGCAATTGCTCTTGACATATCAAAGGCCTTCGACAAGGTATGGCATAAGGTCTACTTCACAAGATTTCCAGCTACGGTATAACTGGAAATGTTTTCTCAATTATTAAATCATTTCTCTCTGATAGGCTCATAAGAGTAGTGGTCGATGGACAAAAATCGGAGGCCTGCAGTATTAATGCTGGAGTCCCTCAAGGGTCCATCCTGGGCCCAACTCTCTTCCTGATCTACATCAATGATCTCCCTAAACACATATTTAAATCATTCGTTGACATCTATGCTGATGACACAACCATCTACGGCAACACATCAAAGGCTGTAAATGACAAAGTTCTCTCTGATTCTCTCTCCTCTGATCTCGAGCATGTGGTTCAGTGGGGGAAGACGTGGCTGGTTGCCTTTAATGCATCTAAAATCAAACTCCTATCCTTACATCATCAACGCTCTGATCCCTATCTGGCATCAATTGAGATGGATGGCTCTCGTCTGGGAGAGGCCCCGTGTTTTGACAAGCTTCTGGGCTTGACCTTTACTCCTGATTTGAAATGGAACACGTACATCAAGTCTGTTGCTAAGGTCGCTGGAAAGATGGTGGGATCCTTCTACCGCTCCAGAAGATATCTCACTACTGATGCAATTCTCTATCTATATAAAAGCCAAGTACGTCCAAGGATGGAATACTGCTGCCATATCTGGGCAGGAGCTGCTAAAAACAGCCTATCCTGCCTTGACAGTGTACAAAATAGACTTTGTGGCTTAGTGGGGGATGCCCTTTCTCTACCCTGCAACCTCTCTCCTATAGAAGAGTCGTTGCGAGCCTATCCTTGTTTTATCCTTATTTCCATGGCAGGTGCTCGTCTGAACTCCAATCTCTGGTCTCCCCTCGCCAATATTTCACGAAAAACACCTGTCTAGCTGAATACACCGTGAAAAATTTCCTCCACTCTTTATCTGTGCCTAAATCAAAACGTGGATTCCATGAACAAAGTTTCTTTCTTAAAACAGCACGCCTGTGAACTCTGTTCCGTCTGCCTGCTTCCCACCTGACTACAACTTGGATGTCTTCAAGTCCAACGTTAACAAATTCCTAATGAACCGCCTCCTTAAGTAAACACTTCCTCAAATCTCCACACTAACGTAATCTACTTGCAATAACCCTTATCCCTGAGTGGCTTCCGGGCCTTGATAAGTGGTGACCACCGTGTAAAAAAAAAAAAATATGTGTCCAAAAGTCCGCCATGTATCTAATTTTGTGTAAAGCAAATGCTTATTTTAGCTTCTGGCTAAGTGTGATTTATTTCCAACCAAGCAAAGGATTGATACGCCTGAAAAAAAATACTGAACTAACAAAAAAAAAACTGTACAGTTTAAAATTTAGTATCTCCCTCTCTCTACACGGAATTATGGGATTGAATTCTTTCTTTCTTTTTCTTATGCAGTGTAGTTCCGACCAGAAAATGTCAAAGAGCCTTCGACTTTATTTATGGGAATAGGTAAGAAACGCTTTTAAAGAACTTCTTTGGGGATAAGCTCATAGGCTGGTGGGAATGGAAAAGTAAAGCATGTCTGTTTCACCTAATTACCGTTTTTAGCAACTACGTTGTAAAACTCGATGATTTCTTAGTTTTCATTTTCCGGTTAAATCTTGTGACATTAAGTCTTAGTTTAAAACTGCCCTTTTTTGTAAATAATAAATTATGTCTTATTTAGTTATGCTACGCATTGTTTTATTTTAAAATTATTATTATATTTTTTTTAATTAAAAGATAAAATTACTCAAAATTGGGACTTTTATAAGAGGTCTATCTATATTTGCTTGAATATGACTAATAAATTAAACCGGAAATGGCCGAGCCGTGGTCGAACAGTTAATTGGTAACGGCATTAAATATAAAAAATGTCCTTGTATATTTTCCCAATTTAAGGTTAGTCAATTACCCCTCATTCTTGTTTACAATGAGTTTAAAAATTTTGGTACTTATACAGTTGACGGATTGTATTGAAATATTAACGTTATTATGTAGAAAACCATTATTTAACATATGGAGGGAGGCTTTTTAATTCTTCCGTACTTTCACCTAGCAATTTATCTTGAAAATCCAATCTAAAAAATAACGTGTTCCATAATTTTTACTACTTATGCACTTATGTTACCGTTACTTATGCGATAACAACGTTATTTTGAAGGCCATGCTTAATATAGGAAGAGAGGGGTGTTTTGTAACTATTCTGTACTTCCACCTAACTATTTAATAAAAATCTCGTAAAATTGGAATTCAACTTGAAAATATGATTTAAAAAATAGCACGGTAACATAAGTGCATGGATCAACTAATTTTCTTCAAATCATTAAGTGAATTTTTTTTTCATTTTTTTTTTTTCATTTGAGAAAGTTCCTTCTACATTTTTTTAAAAATTTTTATAAATCATTTAGTAACCCTAACCAAAAGAATGCACTTTTGTTTGTATTTGTTGCGATTTATTTTATTTATTTATTTATTTTTATTTTTATTTTTTTTTGCCTTTTCACGATTTTTTTCGAGGCTTTCAAATCTTAATGATTTGCAAGTTCGGTTGATTCTGTACCGAATCGAAAACATTCAGAACGATATGAGTTCCTTCCTATAGAACCAGCAAATATTTTTAACGTTCAAATAAAATTGAATGAGAATTGACATTACGATAAGAATAAAGCTAATATTGCGTAAAAAAAAAACTCCGTATCGATTAGTGCTTACTAAGGTACTTAGGATAGAGACCGCGTTATCGTCAGCATATTCAAACAGGTTAGGTCAATCGTCGCTAGAAGGTGCCAAACGAAAATTTCGTTTTTTTTTTTTTTTTTTTTTTTTTTCGAAAATGCTGGCAGTTTACGTGTATTATAAGGACCCTATATATATATATGTATGAAATAAAATGGAGGTGGAAGGACCTGGATACTCAACGTTTCGCCCGATTTATGCGGGCTTCTTCAAGAGGGATGGTCATTGAAGAAGCCCGCATAAATCGGGCGAAACGTTGAGTATCCAGGTCCTTCCACCTCCATTTTATTTCATATCGTCGGATTTAATCCAGCTCAACAATCATATATATGTATATATATATATATATTTGGTGCTAATGCACTTACTGATCCGCGCTATTTTTTTAAATCGTTTTTCCAAGTTTAATTAAAGTTTTATGATATGTTTTTTTTATTCAATTGTAAGGTTAAAGTATAGAATAGTTACAAAACACCCTACCCTCCCCATGTTAAGAACGGTTTTTTAAATAATGTTATTATTTCAACACGGATCAATAAGTGCACTAGTACCATATATTTTATTTCGTCTTTTTGTAATAAATGTTTACGACGTGTCCCAGCGTATTATAAACACTCCGACCTCCCCATGTTAAGAACGCCTATCGGAATGACCCCCCCAACCTCGAAAGCCGTTCTTAACATGGGGTGTTTGGGGGGGTATTTATACTACACTACACTGGGCAGGTCGTAAAAAAATACCTTTTTTTTTTTTTTTTTTTTTTTCAGCGAATTATTATCGAATACATACTAATCTACCAGATTATAAAAAAAAAATCAATGTTTAAATATTTGATAAACTTTACTTAAACTGCAACTCAACGGCCTTTAAATTAACGATTTTTAAAGGTCTGCTGGTTTACTGAAAATGAATACAAATTTGCGACAGACAAGTAGTTTTCGGATAATAAAACATTTTTTCCAATGTATTACTAGCAGTGTCAGAAATTTCGTGAAAATAGTGAATAATTCCACCCCATCTTTCCAAGCTTATAACTCCTCGAAAAATGTAATTCAAGCCCTAATTTTTTTTTCAATTAAAGGAGTAAGGACCAAGGTTTTATTTAAAAAAAAAACAAAACAAAACAATGTGTTTTTTTTTTTAAAAAGGTTTTAAACTTCGGACTTTACAGGTAAATTTCTAAAAAACTGATTTTTTTTTTGTTTTAAATTTGAATATATTATTTATTGACCTTTTCTCTTCAATTTGTGATATATAAACCTATTAAACATAAATTAATTATTTACTTTTTAATAGACATTTCAAAATGAGAGGCGTAAATTATTCGACCCCCTATCTTTCTAAGCTTATAACTCCTCGAAAAATGTAATTCAAGCCCTAATTTTTTTTTCAATTAAAGGAGCAAGGACCAAGGTTTCATTAAAAAAAAAAAAAAAAAGACAAAAAGAAAAAATGTGTTCTTATAAAATAAGGTTTTAAACGTCGGACTTTACAGGTAAATTTCTAAAAAACTGATTTTTTTTTTTGTTTTAAATTTGAATATATTATTTATTGACCTTTTCTCTTCAATTTGTGATATATAAACCTATTAAACATAAATTAATTATTTACTTTTTAATAGACATTTCAAAATGGGGGGGGGCGTGAAAATGGGGGGGCGTGAAAATGGGGGGGCGTGAATTTAAAAAAAACGTTTGTCTAAAATATTATATTCGGTTTATTGGAAAGAACATAAAATTTCACATTGACCCTGAAAATATCGTAAAAATAGAATCAATAGAAAAATTTTGATAGATTTTTAAAATTTAAAAATTTAAAAATATTGAGTTTAAAAATTGAAAAATATTGAGTTCGGAAAATTCATTACTGTTTTAAAAAAAAAATAAAAATATTTTTATTACTTTTAAAACAACTGTAATAGTTTATTTTGGAAGTATAATCCATAAAGAAAATAAATAACCCACTTTTAACAGAGAAGTTACGAGATTTTTATATTGTATTCGCAGTTTCGTGTTAGGGGTGTCAAAAATTCCTACAAAAATTCTGATACTGCTAATGTATTACCCAATGAATATCAGTGGAGTTTGCCATTCTATACATGCGGAGGAGGAGGTGTTTTATAACAAACATGCGAATTAGTACATTTCAGTTAGAAAAAACATGGCCACCAGTAAAAAACATTATAATGGATTACATTAGATAATGTTAAAAAACGACCCTGGTGTCTAACTCTGTCCCGTGGGGAGGCATAGTAAATAGGTACATAGATAATAAAGTGTAAGAATTGAAATTGATTTGACGTACCGGGGGTGGGTCGGGGGGAAGAAAAAAACACTGAACTGCTGTTTTGCCGTTACTGAAAAACTAGTTGTCTATTTCCTACTAAGTTAAATAGACATTCTAATCTCGTTGGAATTCTCGCCACTGAGAGTTAGTATGTATAAAACGAGTTGTCTCACTACGGGTTAGTGATTAGTTAAGAACCTAGTTACCTAGCTTGCTAGTCGGTTGGCGGCTCTTAGACTGATTACCGCGTTACTGTTATTCGGCAAACGTTACCAGTTAATTGTTACCTTTACAAGGAAATAAAAGACTGCTTGTAAGCAACGTCACCATTTCGTTGCAAGCCCTTACTTCCTTTTCTTACCCCCCCCTCTTCTTGTTGGTGAAATAATCCCGATAAAAGGTCTTAATATAATAGCCAATACTGTATTGATTATTATATTGTTCCCAATATATAGTAGTGATTTCAAAGTTTAAAAAATATGTATATATGAGTGTCATAAGCTAGAAGCGAAATCAAATCATATAGTTCAACCTTATTCGTTACTGTATGAGCCACGCCCATACACGCATAAAAACTTAAAAATTAACGTTTTGAAATATTTGAGCATGCATAGAAAGAACACGTTTAATCGACTTACGCCTGCCAATTCTATTTTAATTTCAACCACTAAACAGCTATTTTTGCCAGATAAAAAACAAAAAACAAAACTGAATTAGTTCCACTGGTTCAAATCTTTTATAAATCAAGTTTCAAGTCTGTAGTGTAAAAATTGGCAGAGTAGTTTGGTAGAGGCCGCTCCTAGCAGACATATATATATATATATATATATATATATATATATCATAGTAAAAATGTAATATGTTGGGTCACTCATTGAGCTTGCCTTAAACTGCTTGAACCAGAAAAAAGCCAGTAAAATATTTAAAAATTACAAAAAAAATCCAAAATTATTTCTGTTCACTTACATATTAGTCCTTGCGCGAAAGAGCAGGGCACAAAATATTTTAAATAATAATAATAATAGAATAACAATAACAAAGACTTTCGTTGGTGAGGACTACTATTGACCGTAACTAGTTATACAGTCCTTTTGAAATTTTCATCTCTATTTCTCTCGTTATGCACTGAATATTTGTTAATTAAACCTATATGAAATATGTTCCTTATTAAATTTTAAAGATTTTCTATTCTGACACTTCTTTTTAAAAAATTTAATCTAAAAAAGTTATTTTAAAGTTTTTGTAAAAAATATTCAGATTTTCTCATTATTCAGACTTGTATTACAAAGAGGGGGTTGCAAAAAATGAGTTGTGGTGTGAGGAGAAATACAAACTGAAGCAGAGAGAATATTCAGACTTGTAATAACACAAAGAGGTGGTTGCAAAAATGAGTTGTGGTGTGAGGAGAAATACAAACTGAAACAAAATATTTAGACCTGTAATAATACAAAGAGGGCGTTGCGAAAATGAGTTTTGGTGTGAGGAGAAATACAAATTGAAATAGAGAAAAAGAGAGTTTTTTTTTTACAAGGAGGTCACCACTTATCAAGGCCCGGAAGCCACTCAGGGATAAGGGTTATTGCATGTACAGTACATTGTACGTTAGTGTTGAGATTTCATAAAGTGTCTACTTAAGGGGGCAGTTCATCAGGAATTTGTTTATGTTGGATTTGAAGACATCCAAGTTGTAGTCAGGTGGGAACAGGCAGACGGAACAGAGTTCCAGTGGCGTGCTGTTCTAAGAAAGAAGCTGTGTTCATGGAATCTACGTTTTGATTCAGGCACAGATAGAGAGTGGGGAAAATTTTTTACAGTGGCTTCAGCTAGACGGGTGTTTTTCGTAAAAGATTGGCGAGGGGAGACCAGAGATTGGAGTTCAGACGAGCACCTGCCATGGAAATAACGATAAAACAAAGACAGGCTCGCAACGTCTCTTCTGTGGGAGAGAGGTTGCAGAGTAGAGCAAAGGGCATCTCCCACTAAGCCACAAAGTCTATTTTGTACTCTCTCAAGGCAGGATAGGCTATTTTTAGCAGCTCCTGCCCAGATATGGCAGCAGTATTCCATCCTTGGACGTACTTGGCAGTAGAAGGAACCCACCATCTTTCCAGCGACCCTGGCAACAGACTTGATGTATGTGTTCCATTTCATATCAGGAGTAAATGTCAAGCCCAGAAGCTTGTCAAAACATTGAGCTTCTCCTAGGCGAGAGCCATCCATTACAATTAATGCCAGATGGGGATCAGAGTGTTGATGGTGTAAAGATAGGAGCTTGGTTTTAGATGCATTGAAGGTAACCAGCCACGTCTTCCCCCACTGAACTACACACTCAAGATCAGAGGAGAGAGAATCAGAGAGAACTTTGTCATTTACGGCCTTTGATGTGTTGCCGTAGATGGTTGTGTCACCAGCATAGATGTCAACGAATGATTTAAGTATGTGTTTAGGGAGATCATTGATGTAGATCAGGAAGAGAGTTGGGCCCAGGATTGACCCCTGAGGGACTCCAGCATTAATACTGCAGGCCTCCGATTTTTGTCCATCGACTACTACTCTTATGAGCCTATCAGAGAGAAATGATTTAATGATTGAGAAAACATTTCCAGTTATACTGTAGCTGGAAATCTTGTGAAGTAGACCTTATGCCATACCTTGTCGAAGGCCTTTGATATGTCAAGAGCAATTGCCCTAGAAAGGAAGCCTTTGTCAGGAGATTCACTAATCCTATGAGATATAACCATTAGCACTTCTGCGGTAGATCTTGCAGAACGGAAACCATATTGCGTGTCACTAAAGAGGTTATTTCTGCTGAGGTGGTTGACTATTTCTCTATTTAGTATGGATTTCAGCAACTTACTCATGACACACAGGAGACTTATTGGTCTGTACTGAGAGGGAGAGGACGTATCACCTGAATTCTTAAATACAGGGCATACTGATGAGGTTTTCCAGGATGTTGGAAAGCACTTCTCCTTAAGGCAGCGCTTAAACAGTTTTGTAAGTATGGGAGCAAGTTCAGGTTGAAGCTTTTTTAACACTATAATTAGGATGACGTCAGGGCCAGTTGCTTTACTGGAATCAACGTTCTTGATAAGCTTGGTGACCTCACGCACAGATATTTGTGTATTACCTAGCGTGTTCTGTGTTATAGGAGGAAATATGGGGAGTTGATGGCCTCCATCGCATAGGGTAGAATTAGCTGCAAATGCTTTGCAAATAGTTTGGCCTTGTCTGATAAGTTTTAAAATATAATCTTAAAAAGCTAAGATACAAGTTAGAAAAGCATTTCATCCAAGGCATGAAAATTGTTAAACAAAATGTTTTTATGATAGGCTTTAAAAATGAAGGTACAAGATTCAATTTGAAATTTATTTATATTCAAAGTGCACTTTTATAAATTTTACAAAATAAGGTATAAAAATGTAATTTAAATTGAATCAAACAATTATCTTGGATTTATTTTATGTAATGTACATTTTGTTGCAATTTAAAAACATTATCTTTCATCTAGCAATTAATGATATAGATATAAAATTTTCAACGATTTTCTTTTAAAGTGCAACAGATGTATACATATATATATATATATATATATATATATAAAACTACTTAATTTACTCACATAAACCTAATATACGAAAGTATAGATTTATGCGTAAAATTTAAGTATTTACTTCAAAAGTGCTCAATACGTAGGTAGAGCTAGTTAGTAATTTATAAAATATATATGGCGATTAAGCTATGCTAAATATTCTGCGCTTCATTCACTCTAGGATTCGTCAGGCTTATGCGCGAATTCTGTGGTTGCTTCTTGTTTTTATATATGTTGAGGATTTCTAGTTAGCCAATCAGCTTTCTAGTATCCACCGCGCCGCTTCCTATCAGCCAATGGGCTTGCATTTTATCGAACAAAGGATCTGTTTTAGAACTAGGTTAGTTGTTTAAGGTAGACGCTTTCCTTTTTTTTTTTATGTACATATAAATATACCTATGTGTACACACACACATGCACATATATAAACATATATACATATATGTGTGATCGTTTATGTATATTCATGTTTATTTAATTTATTTATTTGTTTGTTTTCTATTGTTATTGTTAGTTTTAAAGCTATTTTGTATCGCTATCCTAGAGTAAGTTTTATTTTGTGAACAGAGTTGTTTGCTATTTCTCGTCTACAGTTTAATAGATTTTGAGGTTCTTTAAAGTACAGGATAGCAAATTTTTCATGGAGGCATAATTTACATGGGTCGTCTAAATGTCTGCACGTGGTAGCTTGTCTCATTATTTTCCATTCGACTACCGGCGAATGTCCGCTTTCTTTGAGTTCACAGTATTTATTCGCTAGTGTTGTTTTTATACAGTGTTTTTTATTTTTGAATGAACTTTTGTGGTCATAGTATCGGGTTTTGAAATCTAAGGAAGTCATGCCTAAGTAATATTTCTTGTTATTCGGGTTTTCTTTCGCAAATATTGTTGCTTGATAAACTACGCTTTTTGTTAGGCATTTATTTTGGACTGGGCAAAGTGTGCGGTGTCTACAATTGCATTTATCTTGTTCGTTATTAGTATTTTTACTTATAAAAAACTGTAAGAATATTATACACAAAGAAATGAAAAAATTAGGCCTAAAAGCGGACGTATCAGGTAACATAAAAATAACAAACTTCCTGGACGTCACGTTAAACTTAGATAAAAACACATATGAACCATACTTAAAAGATAACTCTACTCCAATTTATGTAAACACTAAGTCCAACCACCCACCATCAATTATAAAACACATTCCTAAGTCGATCGTAAGTAGACTCAGTAATAACTCAAGCGATGAAAATGCATTTAACAGGTCAACCAATATCTACGAAACAGCCCTAAAAAATAGTGGATACAAAAATATCGATATCAAATATAAGCAACAAAACACCAATCACTATAATAAAATTAAAAATAAAAGAAAAAGAACTATAATTTGGTATACGGCCCGATACAATCAAATGTTAAAAACAAAACTTGGCAAGAAATTTCTAGATCTTATTGAAAAAACACTTTCCCGTAACCAACCCCTTACACAAAATCTTCAATAAAAATACCTTGAAGTTATCTTACAGTTGTTGCGAAAATTTAGAGATGATAATTAAAGCACATAATAACAAAATACTAAATGAAAACAATGTAAACAACAACAAAATAAACAATAAAAAAGTAGACACCATGAAAGAAATAAAACCAACACTAGCAGAAATAATAATAATAATAATAATAATAATGATAACAATAATAATAATAATAATGATAACAATAATAATAATGATAACAATAATAATAATAATAATAATAATAATAATAATAACAAACCAACCCCGGACAAGAACAACCATACCATAAATAAAAATACTAATAACGAACAAGATAAATGCAATTGTAGACACCACACTTTGCCCAGTCCAAAATAAATGCCTAACAAAAAGCGTAGTTTATCAAGCAACAATATTTGCGAAAGAAAACCCGAATAACAAGAAATATTACATAGGCATGACTTCCTTAGATTTCAAAACCCGATACTATGACCACAAAAGTTCATTCAAAAATAAAAAAAATACTGTATAAAAACTACACTAGCGAATAAATACTGTGAACTCAAAGAAAGAGGACATTCGCCGGTAGTCGAATGGAAAATAATGAGACAAGCTACCACGTGCAGACATTTAGACGACCCATGTAAATTATGCCTTCATGAAAAATTTGCTATCCTGTACTTTAAAGAACCTCAAAATCTATTAAACTGTAGACGAGAAATAGCAAACAACTGTGTTCACAAAATAAAACTTACTCCAGGATAGCGATACAAAATAGCTTTAAAACTAACAATAACAATAGAAAACAAACAAATAAATAAATTAAATAAACATGAATATACATAAACGATCACACATATATGTATATATATATATATATATATATATATATATGTATATATGTGTATGTACACATAGGTATATTTATATATATATAAAAAAAAAAGGAAGGAAAACGTCTACCTTAAACCACTAACCTAGTTCTAAAACAGATCCTTTGTTCGATAAAATGCATGCCCATTGGCTGATAGGAAGCGGCGCGGTGGATACTAGAAAGCTGATTGGCTAACTAGAAATCCTCAACATATATAAAAACAAGAAGCAACCACAGAATTCGCGCATAAGCCTGACGAATCCTATAGTGGATGAAACGCAGAATATTCAGTGTAGCTTAATCGCCATATATATTTTATAAATTACTATATATATATATATATATATATATATATATATGACAAGTGCTCTCCGCTTATCTCGGCATTGTTTCCATCGTCCTGAACCTCCACTTGCCACCGGTATTTAACAACGCGTACTCAGAGGTGTGAGAGGGATTGCGCAACTCTTTCCACAAAAATTCCATGGGCAGACACCCTTTCAGTGGGTATTCATAGTCTAAGACTAAAGAAAGCTATCATATATAACAAGTATTAATATTATTTAACTCATAGTAGTGTATATATATATATATATATATATATATATATATATATATATACACACACACACACACAGAGTGTAACCCGAATAGAAGAGATCCGAATATAAAAACGGATATAAGAGAGATTTTCTCTGGTCTCAAATTAGTTAATGTATAAAATCTATACAGTGTAACCCGGATAGAAGAGTTCTGTGTGGTTTGAAAGGAAGTCTCTTATATCCGGGTTAGACTGTATATATTTAAAATTTAAAATAAAGAGTGTCTTTTGAATAATAAAATATTGTTCCCTACATTTTGTTGAGTCTTACATTTTATATATATATATATATATATACACACACACGAGAGTACGTTTCAAAAGTAAAACCTCCTATTTGTTAACTTAAAAACTAAAACGTCAAAGAGCTGCGAAGATGGAAGTGGTACCATTGAAACGAGTGAAATTTATTTTTCTACATAGTCACCGCCATTCTCACTGCACTTTTGCCAGCATCTTTTGATGCATTAGTCATAAAAGTCTGGAACGTGCTTTGTCACTCATATCTCTGTCACCATTCTGAGATCGACGAACCCACCTCCTAACTCTGCTGACATCAACTGCATGGGCTTTGTTAACTTTCAACAGTTGCCGGTGAATATTAATCGGTTGGAGTTTTTCTGCATGAAAGAATTCAATGATGTATTTTTGCTTTTGACACATGTCCATGGCAAGGGTTGTTTTCTTAGAGTCTCATACTGTCAAGATTTGCAACAGAGAGATGAAACTCTCAGGTCATGAATGAATAAGTTTAGTCATCGTAGCAGTGCAATTTGCAAGCCTCTCTGATTCATTCGGACAGAATAAAAATAGGAGGCATTACTTTTGTAACATCCCTCGTATATTGTTTATAATTAACTTTCAATGTTAATTCTTTTCTTTCTTTCAACTGTCAATAAAGGGGTAGAGAGAAGGGTAAGAGAGAGGTAAGAGAGATAAGTAGTTAGTAAGATGGTTTGTTTGATATATTAATTGTAACCTAGATAGCAAAAGCAGTCGGTACAAATATTAACTTAGCAATACAAAATATTTAGCTAGACAAAATAGCATAGTTGGGAAAGGCTCAAACTGAATATCTACAGGTCTCGGCGTCGATTACTAGTCTCCACATCTACTTTTATTTATATATCTTGTTTGAAAATCTGTTATTTAAAATTAATACATTACATATGTATATAAAAAAAGCGTAAAATATTAAAACACTGAATTTGTTTATGACTCTTCGAAAATTTACAGCAATCTGGAAACATTCAAACTGTTGAATAAAATGTTTCTTTTTAAATAGCTTTATCATTAGCAGATTCTCATATCTTAAAAGAATGAACATTTAAACATTTTGGTGAGAGTATGGTGTGTGTGTGTGTGAAAACAGGGATCAAATATTTTGGTTTACTTTGTTTTAGGGCACATCAACCATCCATCAGTTATTTAATGTCTAATAAAATTTTAAAACGGAATCTTGTAGGTAGGGTTATTATTTTATAGTAGCAGGCATTTTTCATATGTAATATATTGCTGCTGGGCATTCTGTGGGCATTCAGCGTGAAAGGAGACTCTGCGATATTATTGTAACCCCATTTTTAAAACTGTAAAAGTATTTAACAAAGTAATCTGGTTAGCGTGGTGTCAAAATATATCTGGTTATTACGGTTTATCTCCAATATCCTTACAGGAGTAACATATCTCCATTGTATGAACGAGGGTCGCGAACGGAAACCAAACGATATCATGCCATCTTTTGACAGAACAGATACTACTCTTGGATCCTAGCCAGAAAACTTATCTTGCCTTTGATAACATTTGTTTGTTATATATATATTTTTTGTTTGTTTTTTGTTTTTTTGGCAACTTTTTCGAATGTGTATAGTAAAACAAACCAGAGTTTTGCTGTTAATTTTTCAGTACTCATGCACTTATTGATCCGTGCTGAAATAATAACGTTTTTATTTAAAAAGCCATTCTTTACATGGGGAGCGTGTTTGGTACCTATTCTGTATGTTAACCTTACAATTGAATAAAAAAAAACATCATAAAACTTTAATTAAACTTGGAAATACGATTTAAAAAATAGCGCGGATCAGTAAGTGTATTAGCACCAATTTTTTCTGTTAAATGAAAAATTGTAAATGTTGAGTGACAAAACTTGAAGAATGCTTACTAAAAAAAATAATTCGAGAAAAAAAGAAAAAAAATTCGTAAAAATTGTAAATGTCGGGTAATGAAACTTGAAGATCACCATAAATATTAATATAAAATAATCAGAAAATGGCAAATTTAAAGCCAAATAAAAAAAGATGGCCAAACTGCTTAAAAACGGCTAAATTCGCGAAAGTTGTCATGAAAACGTCGAGTGGTTCTAAAATGGGTGATCGATGTACCAGAATGTTGCATTTGAAACTGAACACCCCTACAAATATTTGGTATATATATTTTTTTTACTTTAACTGCAACTCAACAATCAAAATTAAATTGACAACTTTTACATGTTTTTCGAGGATGCTAAAACGAATATCACATTTAAATTTGAGGTAAACAAATAGTTTTCTGGATATTAAGGGACCTTTTTTGGTCTGATGAAGTGGTCTCTTTTAATTGAGATTCTACTGAAACATGTATGCACATATGTAACCAATAATGTTTGTATAATAAACAGACTATATATGTATGCACACACATGATGTATATATTTATTTAGATATATCTCTCTATATTAAGTTAGGCATGCTTATATTTATAAATTTGTATGTAGAGTATTCATTCTTAACGTAATTAATAGCTGCTATGTGTAAGGCATCGTAATAAGGTATATTCACTTAAGTAATTCCATACAAAGAGAGTGAAAAAAATGCTGATAATTTGATCTTTATGAAAGTATCAAAAGTTAATGGATATTGTTAAAAATTTAAAAGATGCTTTATGGAGCATAATTCCAAGTTGAAAATTCAAATATCTTAGATTTACATTGACATTAGACATCAATTAAACAAGATTTGTTGAACTTCAGTTGCTTCTTAAGATCCTTAAGCTTAAGCTTTACATTTTAGACATTTTTTAGGATTTAAATCGTGATGGATTTTGATGAAACTTGGAATAAGAATTCTAAGCATCAGATTTCGTATCGTTATGTCTCGAGAGGAGACATAAAAGAAGTGCAAAATGTTACTTTAGGGAATTAATTTTACCCATCCCATGACAGGTATTCTTTTAGTGGATATATATATATATATATATATATATATTAATTTATAAAATATATATGGCGATTAAGCTACACTGAATATTCGGCGTTTCATCCACTCTAGGATTCGTCAGGCTTATGCGCGAATGTTTATTGTTTTTATATCGTCCTCTGCTGTTGAGGGTTTTAGTTAGCCAATCAGCTTTCTAGTATTCACCGCAACCCTTCCTATCTGCCAATGGGCATGCATTTTATCGAACAAAGGATCTGTTTTAAAACTAGTTTAGTGGTTTAAGGCAGACATTTTTAAACTTTTTTTTTATATATATAAATATACATATGTGTACATACATATATGACCATACATATATGTGTGATCGTTTATGTATATTGATGTTTATTTAATTTATTTATTTGTTTATTTTCTATTGTTTTTGTTTGTTTTAAAACTATTTTATATCGCTATCCTAGAGTAAATTTTATTTTGTGAACACAGTTATTTGCTATTTTTCTTCTAGAGTTTAATAGATTTTGAGGTTCTTTAAAGTACAGGATAGCAAATTTTTCATGAAGGCATAATTTACATGGGTCGTCTAAATCCCTACACGTGGTAGCTTGTCTTATTATTTTCCATTCGACTATAGTGGATACAAAAATATCGATATCAAATATAAGCAACAAAACACCAATAACTATAATAAAATTAAAAATAGAAGAAAAAGAACTATAATCTGGTATACGGCCCCATACAACCAAATGTTAAAAACAAAACTTGGCAAGAAATGTCTAGATCTTATTGAAAAACACTTTCCCGTAACCAACCCATTCCACAAAATCTTCAATAAAAATACCTTAAAGTTATCCTACAGTTGTTGCGAAAATTTAGAGATGATAATTAAAGCACATAATAACAAAATACTAAATAAAAACAATGTAATCAACAACAAAATAAACAATAAAAAAAGTAGACACCATGACAAAAATGAAACTAACACTAGCAGAAGTAATAATAATAACAACAACAATAATAATAATAATAATAATAATAATAATAACAAACCAACCCCGGACAAGAACAACCATACCATAAATAAAAATACTAATAACGAACAAGATAAATGCAACTGTAGACACCGCATGCTTTGCCCAGTTCAAAATAAATGTCTAACAAAAAGCGTAGTTTATTAGGCAACAATATTTGCGAAAGAAAACCCGAATAACAAGAAATATTATGTAGGCATGACTTCCTTAGATTTCAAAACCCGATACTATGACCACAAAAGTACATTCAACAATAAAAAACACCGTATAAAAACAACACTAGCGAATAAATACTGGGAACTCAAAGAAAGCAGACATTCGCCCGTAGTCGAATGGAAAATAATGAGACAAGCTACCACGTGTAGGGATTTAGACGACCCATGTAAATTATGCCTTCATAAAAAATTTGCTATCCTGTACTTTAAAGAACCTCAAAATCTATTAAACTCTAGAAGAAAAATAGCAAATAACTGTGTTCACAAAATAAAATTTACTCTAGGATAGCGATACAAAATAGTTTTAAAACTAACAAAAACAATAGAAAATAAATAAATAAATAAATTAAATAAACATTAATATACATAAACGATCACACATATATGTATGTATATATATGTGCATATATGTATGTACACATATGTATATTTATATATATATATATATATATATATATATATATATATATATATATATATATATAAATGTCTGCCTTAAACCATTAAACTAGTTTTAAAATAGATCCTTTGTTCGATAAAATGCATGCCCATTGGCTGATAGGAAGGGTTGCGGTGAATACTAGAAAGCTGATTGGCTTACTAAAACCCTCAACAGCAGAGGATGATATAAAAACAATAAACAACCGCAGAATTCGCGCATAAGGCTGACGAATCCTAGAGTGGATGAAACGCCGAATATTCAGTGTAGCTTAATCACCATATATATTTTATAAATTACTAACTAGCTCTACCTACGTATTGAGCACTCTTGAAGTAAATACTTAAAGTTTACGCATAAATCTATACTTTTGTATATTAATTTTATGTGAGAAGTAGTTATATATATATATATATATATATATATATATATAATGTGAGAGAGAGAGAGAAATAAAAAAAAGACAAACCGAGTTATGTGTTCATTATTTCGAGACTTCTTCTAGATGAATGAGATTAAGAAAACAAAAACACCATTACAATTATTTGAAAAATTTTCCATGTCCAAAGTGTGACGCTGTTCTATTTCAGAAACGGAAAAATACATTGAAAAGTCACAAAAGGAGGGAAGCTTGCTTTGTTAAAGAGAGGGAGATGTTTCATAACGTCATGTAGCCGTTAATGCTTTCAAAAGATATGAATGAGTTAATATTCTTTCTGGAAAAATATGTTTGTTAAAATTCAAATATAGGTGTGTAACAGAAATGAAATGAGTGTGTTTTTGTTATGTAATTTATTGATTGAGATTATATTTATTAATTATTATAGGTGGTGTTTCTATGGTGTGAAAGGGTTAACCTATGTCTACAATTAAAGTATGTTCTTTTAATTAAAGTTTACTTGTCAATGACGCTACATTATAGAAAACTTGTTTAATTGTGCTTGAATTTTCAATAAGCGCTGATTCAAGAAGTTTCCGGCGCAGTTTATTTGAAATGAATTTAACTATTTTTGCTTTGTTAACGTCAAATGTGTGATTATGCTGAAAAGCATGAGAGAATATTAAAGAATGAAAGAATATTAACTGCGTTCATATCTTTTAAAAACATATTAACGACTACATGACGTTATGAAAAATCTCTCTCTCTTTGACAACGCAAGCTCCCCTCCTTTTTTGAATTTTCAACGTCTTTTTCTGTTTCTGAAATAGAACAGCGTCACGCTTTGTACATGGAAAAATTTTCAAATATTTGTAATGGTGTTTTTGTTTTCTCAATCATTTATCCAGAGGAAGTCTCGAAAAAACGTTCATGAATACATGACTCGGTTTGTTCTTTTTTATTTCTCTATTTTGTTAGAATACGATTTCCATTATTCTCATCACATATATATACATGGCTGCATGTCTAAATAACTGATTGATAATTGTATCAACTTAATTGCTTCCAGTTTATTCTTTGTTCTTTCTGTGGACAAAGAGGTGTCGATTTTAATACCTTGCTTGTTTTTTTGAACTCGATTCCAATTGAAATAATCAATATTTGATGTGTCTTTAGAGTCATTCATATTTAACCGCACATAGATATATAGATATGTGCATATGTTACTTAGATTGTCTTTTTGATTGAACAGACAATTAGATTTACAATGTGAAAAAGAAATAATGCAGACGAGAATTAAAGATTTATGGACACAACAAGATTTGTCAGTGGAAAATTTTTAATAAGTTATTGATTTAATAATATGATTGCATCATCAAAAATTTATTATTCAGTCTACACAGACATATGTATTGAATATACTTGTAGGAAAACCTGGTATTGTCCGGGATTCAATGAGTCACCTTTCTTACAGCCAATTACACTATATTAGCTTTATATATATATATATATATATATATATATATATATATATATATATATATATATATATAACTTTTGATATTTTGTCATATTAAAATTTTTGCATGTGATCAAAGGATGAGTTGAGTATTTATTAGTTAAAATAAGATAAAATGTATTTTCTTTATATGAATATCGAATGCGAACATTAACACAACAATAATGCTGTATACATATTAACAAAATGAAATATGTTTATCCAAATTTCCTTGCTAATATCATTTGAGAATAGGATTATGAGGGGGTTTATCTTGAAAACTCTCTTAGAAATTTTTAAAGAAACATGGGAAATACTTTGTATTAGCATTTTTCTGTTTCATGAGCAAAACATTAATAAACTCTTAAACACCTATAGTTTTCAGTTAAACGTTTCGAATCTTTCACTCTAGTTCAAAATTATAACTTTTTAAAAACTCTATTCTAAAATATGATTTCAATTTCCGGTTTGTACAAAGTTGAGCGTATCTGGCCTGATATTGAGAATAAATGGAGGCAGACTCCAAAAGAGATCAGCCTTTGACATTCTCACTTTTTGAAGGTACAAAACTGATTTGCATATAGGTGCCACTTCTATTCATGGAAAAGTGATCAGCTCTCACAACATCTGTAGACATAATTGCACATTTCTGTTGCATAGTCTTTACTCTTTCCTTTGTATGAAGAATCGCATGAGATCCACTTTTGGGTAAGGTTCTTCGGGTGGTGTGTCAGTAACCACTTAAAAGCGTTTTCACATTTCGCTGATATAGCACAAAAAATATGAGTGGAGCTTCCAGCAATTAATGCTTCTGATTTGATGAATGCAGAGTTGAAGAAATGAACTTTCTTTAGTAAAACGCAAGAGAGTCGGGAGGAGTCTTTGAAATATCTTTTGCTAATCTGAATTTAGCTCTGAGAAAGGTCGGTCAGAGAGAATTTTTTAGCCTTCAATTAAATATGATGTCCAACACAGTGACTATACACACATATGCACCAACATGTGTAAACGTGTGTATCTGTATCATATCTCTATTAGTCTGTTCTGTGAACTACTGTGGCAATCTGACTGAAATTTTGTATGAAGCATTGTTATGATAAAGTGCAGCAAACAATGGCAACACATCAAAGGCCGTAAATGACCAAGTTTTCTCTGATTCTCTCTCCTCTGATCTTGAGCACGTGGTACAATGGTGTTACTTTTAATGCATCTAAAACCAAATTTCTATCTTTACATCATCATCGCTCTGATCCCCATCTGATATCAATTGAAATGAATGGCTCGTGTCGTAGGGAGGCTCCATGTTTTGACAAGCTTCTGAACTTGAACTTTACTTCTGATCTGAAATGAAACACGCACATCAAATCTGCTGCCAATATTGCTAGAAAAATGATGACATCCTTCTACCGCTCCAGTAGATATCTCACTGCTGATGTAATTCTCTATCTATATAATAGCCAGGTACTCCAAGGATGGAGTACTGTTACCACATTTGGGCAGGAGCTGCTAGAAAGATCTTATCCTGCCTTGACAGAGTTCAAAATAGACTTTGTAACCTAATGGGGGAGGGATGCCCTTTTCTCTTCACTGCAACCTCTTCCCCACAGAAGAAATGTTACAAGCCTGTCTCTGCTTTATCGTTATTTTCATGGCAAGTGCTCGTCTGAACTCCAATCTATAGTCTCCCTTCGCCAAACTTTCACAAGAAACACTCGTTTGGCTGAAACCACTATCAATAATTTCCCCCACTAAAAATAAACGTAGATTCCATAAACAAAGCCTCTTTCATAGAACTGCACGACTGTGGAGTTCTCTTCTGTTTGTCTGCTTTCCAGCTGACTTCCATTAGGTCGTCTTCAAGTACAACATAAACAAATTCTTGAGCAGCCGTCCTCTTAAGTAATTCAATCTATCAAATTCCCACTACTAACGATTACTGCAGTATTATCCCATTGACTACAGTACATTCACTAACCCTTATCCTCGAGTGACCTTCAAGCCTTGATAAGTGGTGATTCCTATGTAAAAAAAAAAGTAATATAGTATCTATTCGATGGACAATTAGAAATCAATAGGGACTAGGGGAGGAGCGCCCGGCATTGCCCGGTCGTAAAATATGCTTAAATATAATATTTTAATTTGTCCACATTTTGTATATAGCATTATAAAGTTTGATACAAAAGTAAAAAAAAAATATTTGGGTACCATCAGCTACAATCAAAACCGAAAGCAAAACTATAGCATATAAAGCTGGTGACGTTACCACTGTACAAACGTGACAAGCATATGAACTGATTTAAAATAAACTAAGTTGAATGTACAAAATGTATAACGACTTTTTTTCAATTTTGACTCCTTTTTACCCCTTAAAAACTATTTTAACCGATTAAAGACCCTTAAATGAACGGTTCATAAAAAAATACAATAATTTGAAGCCTCTGGCGCCGCTCTGCGATTTTTAGTTTTGCAAGACAGACATAGTGCCTTTTATATATTAAATTGGTATTTCATGTGAAAATGAGCACAAATTTAACCATATTTGACGACCAATTTGGCATAAAGTACTCGTTCTAAGTCTGTGGTCTATAACTTTTGTCCGTTTTTAATGGGCTATAAAGTCTAGTATTTATACATAAAGTTACCAACATGGGTGTATTCATAAATATATATACCAAACTGTGTGTATACATATGTACTAACATATACATGTAATAAATTATTATTACCATAATCTTTTTGTTTTATTTTATAAGCTTGAAGAATTTCAGAATCTTGTGCTTTCTATTGTAAACAAAAGTAAAAAAAAAAGTGCAAAAAAAAACTCATCTTTTTCTAAATTTCTTTGTAGTAAAATCTTTAGAAACCAGGAAGAAGAAACCATTTTTAGCTTCGTGAAAGAAATCTCTTCCTGCAGATACTGACATTCTTTCACAAGAAATAAAAGACTTTAGTTTGTGTCGCTGTTTTTTGATTATATTCGTGACCTGATAAAAATAACTTTACATATGTTTGAATGGTTTTTCTCTCCGACTCAATAATCGAATGTGCTAAAATGAAGTCGGATAGACGTAATACTGACACAGAATCGGTTCAAGGCTAGTCACATATTTTTGCATATTTAGAAAAATTTACAAAGCACGCTTGGGAAATCATGGCAACACCCTGTGTCGCATAACGCTGTTAAAACCTTCTAAGTCGGATTTTGTCACGATTTATAAAAATGATTTATTTTATTTTTATTTTTTGACATGGAAATTTTCAGTTTTGTTATATTAGGATCATTTCCTTTGTCATCTGGAAAAGTTAAGTCCTACTTTCAGCGTAATCACATATTGTTGAAACTTTTCATTTATATCTTAACACTTATCTCTCTGTGAAAATGTGGATAGGGGCAATCTTGAAATTGAACTCTTCTGCAACATTATTTTATTTTTATTTTTTATTTTTTTCGGGTTTATCCGATCGTCTATGAAACATTTAAATACTATCATTCAAACGTTATTCAAATGCGATCATTTTTTTTTACCCCCAGGGTTTGTTCATGTGTGGTAGGCCCGAGAAAGCGAAGTCCTCTATGGCATACTAAGCCATTGCCTTTCCTTCTCTTTTCGGTTTAAACTTTAAAAATAAACTTCTTAGTGACATGCAGTCTTCTCATCACAATTTTACCCTTCGTTGGAGCTATTCTTAAATAAAATTAAAAACTGAAGAAAACAATGATTTAAAACTATATCCACATAAACAGGTCATAAAATCAGATTGAAATTAACATTGCTTCCGGTATGATTTCAAAATTTCTGTGAGCTAGTTAGTTTGCATAAAAGCAACAAACTTATCAATCAGAGTTCAATTCTAGGATGGCAAGCACGCAATATGAAGGTCACAACGACCCTTTTCATTGCAATGGATATGCCCATATTTTCATTGACACTGCAGTTACACAACTACCAAGATAATACGAAGTGCCTAAAATAAATTTCCAGATATGTTTCGTATGGGCACTTTTATTGATATAGACACATGGATGTAATCTCCTCCGGCTGCAATGCACTTATTGTACCATTCCAAAAACTTTTGGAAGGCCCCATGGAAGTCCTCTTGTGTGAACGTGTCAATTATCTTCGTCACATCCTCTTTCATCTCAATTCTCCCATAACCAAAAGTCACAGGGAGTAAGGTCAAATAGTCTGTGACAAGGGCGGAGCACCCTTGCAACAAAATTAGTGCAATTCTTCTGCATCTTCAAATCGTGCACATTTTGTCTGTATAGACACACGACGGTTCTTATCCATGCAGTTCTTTATTTGGCCAATCAACTCTAGTGTTCTTACTTCTTTACTCCTTTCAACATTCTTCACAGCCTTCCTGTCTTGCTTGAATCTCTTATGCTACTCAAAAATTGATGCTCGATTCATGCAAGATGGTCCAAAAGCGGTCTGAAGCATTCCATACGTTTCTGTGGCATTTTTTCCATATTTAAAAACAGACTTTTATAGCATATTTTATCTTCTATAATGTCCTCACGTCCCGATTGCATTTTTGAAAATCTGGCTTCAGTTTATTCCAATTCCTGCTGTAGCTATTCATTTGAATCTGAAATTGGTCAGTTATCTCATAAGATGTATAGCAATAACGTACTGAATTTTCAAGAAGCTACAACAATTTTAAATGTCTGTACAAAAATGTCTGAAAACTTAAGGTCCCTCATACATTTCTCTACACATTAAAACACAACACTGAATGTACATACATGATATGAATCTGTAATAGCGTGGACCCTAGCTTGGATAAACTGTAGACGATTGCTGCATCTTCGAAAAATGTACTAACAACTACACTAGTGATTAAAATGTTGTAAAACTGAAAAATGAATAAAAAGATGTTAATTGAAAGAAGAAAACATTGTTTATGAATTCTGGACCATGCGGTGACTTCTGGTGGGGCTTCTCGATGCCATATTAGTGGGTAATTTTTACGGCTTTACCTTATGTGCTACAAGAAAATATATATATATTTTTTCATTTCTTTTTCACTCTTACTTTCACCCTCTGCCCTGCTTTAAGCAAATCTGTTGACCTATTCCACAAATCCCAAAAAAACATCATGAAAAGTTTCCAGTAAAAAAAAGAACACGATTAAACCCAGATCTTCAACTACCAACGCAGATCACTACTACCCTGTCTCCTTCTCCAACATCAGGGGTCTACGTTCTAAGCTTTCAGAGGTTGAAACCCAATTACAGGAGACTAAAACAGACCTATTTTTCCTAAGGAAAACTGGCATTGGACCGACTAATTCCCGAGAAGAGTTTGGAAGTAAAGGATACTCAACATCCAAATCTGACCCCCAAGATCGCCATGGGCATGGAATATGTGCCTACATTTAAGATGGCTTTCCATGTGGTGGGGACATCTCCAGAGAAGATCCTAAATTACCCTATATGTGCTTCTGAGTTGCACTTGCTCCCACGACTGCATTTATATTTGCCTTCTATTGCTCCCACAACAGCGGAGTTACTATCTCTAAGCGCATATTTGAGAAAATTCACCACACCCTATCTGCTCATCCTTTGGATAACATAAACGTCTGTGGAGACTTCAATGTTCACAATGTGAAACGATTAACCAACTCAAACAAGACAGATGATGAGAGGAAGTTCTGTCACAATTTCTCCATTGCTTATGACCTCGCTCAGATTGTTCGCAAACCCACCTGTCTGCCTGATACTGTAAGTCAGTATGCAAGTCTCCTAGACCTCTTCCTCACAACTTACCCTGTTTATCTTCTGTTCAGTCACTACTGGGATCTTCTGACCACTCTGTTGTATTAGTTAAGATAAAAATGAAATGTAATAAGTCCTCAGGTGTACCTCTCCATCGTACAGTATATCGATACTCTATGGCTGACTGAGAGAACTTCCATTCATTTATATCAGAATGCTTAATTGTAGGTATAGACCGTTTCATGCCCTCGAAAAATTCCAGCAAAAACCTAACAGCCAGCCATGGTTCTCTCTAGAATGTGCTACTGCCATTGCGCACAGAAATCACTTTTTCCATTGCTTCCAACGAAACAGATGTACTGAGATTAAACTGCGTTCAGGACTGCCAGCAACCACTGTAAAAGAGTAATGAAGAATGCGAGAGAGTTGTATGCTCAGTCCGTCAAGTCCAAAGTGGCTGAGTAGCGACTTGATTTCCACCAGTTTTGTCAAATAGCAAACAGGATCCTGAACAGAAGTGTGTGCTCTATCCCAACCATCACCAAGGGACCAAACTCTTTGCTAATAAACTTTGCAGCTAAGTCTACCCTATGCGATCAAGGTCACCAACCCTGCATATTTCCTCCAGTATCAGAAAACACGCTATGCGACATACAAATATCTGTGCATGATGTTGCCAAGCTAATCAAAAGCCTTGATTCCAGTAAAGCAACTGGCCCCGACGGTATTCCTATAATAGTGCTCACAAAGCTTCAACCAGAACTAGCTCCCATACTTACACAGCTGTTTAAGCGTTGTTTTAAGAAGAATTGCTTTCCAACACCCTGGAAAATCTCATCGGTATGCTCTGTATTTAAGAATTCAGGTGATCGGTCATTTCCCTCTCAGTACAAACCAATAAGTCTCCTGTGCATCATGAGTAAGTTACTTGAATCTGTGTTAAATAGAGAAGTAATCAACCACCTTAGCAAAAAATAAACTTCTGAGTGACATGCAATATGGTTTTCATTCTGCTAGATCTACAGTGGATGTGCTTACGGTTATTTCTCATATGAATTAACAAAACTCTTGATAGAGGCTTCCTTTCTTGGGCAATTGCGCTTGACATATCAAAGCCCTTTGATAGGGTAGGGCATAAAGGTCTACATCACAAGATTTCCAGTTATGGTATAGTTGGAAATGTCTTTTAAATTATAAAATCTCTGATAAGTTCATAAAAGTAGTGGTTGATGGGCAGAAATCAGAAGCTCATAGTATTAATGCTGAAGTCCTACAGAGGTTCATCCTGGGTCCAGCTCTATTCCTGATCTATATTAACAATCTTCCAAATCACATCCTTAGATCATTCATAGATATTTTTGATGACTACACTACCACCTATGGCAGCACATCAAAGGCTGTAAATGACCAAGTTCTCTCTGATTCTCTCTCCTCTGATCTTGAGCATGTGGTTCAATGGGGAAAAAAGTGGCTGGTTACTTTTAATGCATCTAAAACAAAGCTCCTATCTTTATATCATCAACGTTCTGATCCCCATCTAGCATCGATTGAAATGAATGGCTTTCGTCTTGGGGAGGCTCCATGTTTTGACAAGCTTCTGGGCTTGACCTTTACTCCTGATCTAAAATGAAATACGTACATCAAATCCGTTGTCAAAGTCGCTGGAAAAATGATGGGATCCTTCTATCGATCCAGTAGATATCTACCTGCTGATACAATTTTCTATCTATATAAGAGCCAGGTACGTCCAAGGATGGAGTATTGCTGTCACGTCTGGGCAGGAGCTGCTAGAAAGGACTTATCCTGCCTTGACAGAGTTCAAAATAGACTTTGTAGCTTAGCTTTGGAGGGGCCCTTTTTTCTTCCCTGTGACCTCTTTCTCACAGAGAGACGTTGCAAGCCTGTCTCTATTTTATCCTTATTTTCATGGCAAGTGCTCATCTGAGCTCTAATCTATGGTCCTCCTTGCCAGAATTTCACAAGAAACACTCGGCTGAAAACACTATCAAAAATTTCCCCCACTCTTTTTCTGTGCCTAAACCTAAACATAGATTCCATGAACAAAGCTTCTTTCTTAGAACTGCACACCTGTGGAACTCTCTTCCATTTACCTGCTTTCCAGCAGAGTACAACATGACCGTCTTCAAGTCTAATGTAAACAAGTTCTTGGTGAGTCGTTCCCCTTAAGTAATCCAATTTACAAAATTTACACTTGCAACGATTACTATGATATTCTCCTTTTGACCACTATACACTCATTAACCCTTATCCTCGACTGGCCTCTGGGCCTTGATAAGTGGTGATTCCTTTGTACAAAAAAGCATTATTTAGCCAAGTACAAATCTATATATCTATAATAGTTAGGACACTTCTCAACCTATATACTCAACGATTTTTTTTATCTACAGACTTGAAATTTCGTATATAGAATATTCACACATGTGGAAAACTTTTTAATTCATTTTCATCCGAAAAAAAGGCTGCGAAGGGATCAAAATTGAAAAATTGGTATGTGGGAGGCTACCTGATTTTTATCTTTTCAACTGTTTCATGACTGCACATGCGTTGTCATGAAACATGACCGCTTCCTTATGTTAAATATGAGTTGGTTTGAAAACACTCTTTAAAAGTCATGTCAAGCCGCTGTAATAGTTATAGTACTTTACTTACTGTCTTTAGGTTTTGGTTTCGATCTCAGCTGGAGTACATTTTTTTTAGTTACAAAAAGTGAACTGTTTAGGAAAAACATAATACTCGTATGTATGTGTCTCAGTTTTTTTCGTTTTTTTTTTTTTGCTTCATTTTTTTTTAAGGAATTTAACATTACGTTTAATATCTAGGGTCTTTCTGTTTATAATAAATAAGAATTCTGCATTATTTAAAATGCGTATTTTACGACCGGGCAACGCCGAGTATATCTTCTTTACAATAAAGTTCAGTGTTTCAAAAAGGTAATGAGAGGTTTAAGTGCATGTGTGTATATATTTGTTTCAAATTTGTATGCATACATCTATGACAGCGTGTCAGTACGCATTATGTGTGCATATTGTTGCATTATCAATGACTGCCAGTCTGCCAAGAGTTATCTTCCTTGCACTGTATTTTCTAAAAGATCAGATATTGTTCTATATGTTAAAGATTTAGTTATATGCTCTTAGTTCCTTTTTGTTTGTTGTAAATTTCTCTTAGGGTTATCTTATGTCTTTGTCCCTAATTTAAATAAAGTGATCGCTTTGTGCGTGTGTTAAGGAAAAATATGTCCATGTGGTTTTATTGAATTTGTCTTTCAGTCTGGAGTATCAAGTCTATTGAAAACACGGAATGTTTTGATTTGGTTGATTCTTCATTTTATAATTAACCATCACATGGGTATGAGTGATTTGTGGATAGTCATTTTCTTCCCCTAATTCGAGACGGTAGGGAAGCTGAGCAAATATTGTGTTGGCAGACTGTCTTTTTTTTTTACTTAACTGATGAAATGTTGGAGTTTTGATCTTATATGATTGACAGCCAGCTCCAAGGGGTAATTTTAGGCTTTTATTTACTTCGTGAACATTGCTTTATTTTATTTATTTTTTCTGTTTAGTCTAAAGTCGGTTTATACAAAAAAAAAAAAAATGTAATTTCTTTTTTCTGAAATTTTTGTTTTGGGCATAGCTTGTCTGTTTTCGTACATGCCGTTGGTCAGTATTGAGATTCATGTTAATCGGATAATCTATGACAACTTAATGAAACAAAAAATGTCTAATTGCAATTCCGGTGTTTTTGTCGATATTCACTAATATGACGGTCTTGCTAATGTTACATTATCATTTATGAATACCTGTATAAACCCTTATACCCTTGTCTGCAAATGCAATCTTCTAGACGCTTATGTTTAGTTTTTAAAGACGTTTATTACAAAGAACTATTACAGAAAATATTAGAGACAGTTATACTAACAACTTATCTCACAACAACTGATTAGATTTTGTGCGCTCTCCCATTCGTGACGGAACTCTATACACATCTTTCCTGCTTAAATATCGACAGACCAAGAGATAGAAAATTTCTGTCCCAAAATCCTGTGGTTTTGCAACTTCCGTTTGCGGGTTGTATAGCAAATATTTTTCCACTCATGGCAGTCGTAAGGTTTGCACCCCTCCGCTGGCCATTGATAATCTGTTAATCATTCAAATACTAGAAAGTCCTCAAAATATTTATTTTCATGGATTCACAATCAAAGATCTAAAATCCGTTTAAAAACAGTATTACATACATAAAATACAAAAATGTCTTGCAACCTTAAAAACTCATTTTGGTATGAAATTTCAGAATTTGTTAGCCTTTTTATGATTTTAATTTGTTTCTATTTACTATTTTTACCCCCTCAAAATGCCACCTCCTGGCATGTGCCAGCCGGAGAGAACAGCATCTCCCGCCACTCTTTTTCACTACCCCACTGGGGTCGTCTCTTATCTTTAAGGTGTCGTCTAAACTTTTACCTTCAAAAATGCCCCTCATTATGGACACTAAAGTATGAAACATTTCTCGCTTACATGAATATATTCTCTACATTATTAAACTGGTCACTGTTACCTTTTTCCTATTGTGCATTTGCCAACTTTTATTGGAGCAACAAAGATGGCTTAAAACATAATTGTTTCTAGTACTATTAGAGTCCTTATGTGTAACAGGCTAATCCTTCACAATTTAATATTCACATATATAAAACTCCACTCATTAGCATCACTAAAAGTTTTCAAGAAGACCAAAAACATAATATAGAAGTCCACCCTTGGCAATACCAAATGACAACTAAAGGCAATAAGCTAACCATTAACATTACTGTTACAAATGAAGTATCGTTTTATTTTTGTAGAATTTTCGGAAGCTATAGCAGGTAATATTTTCCTTGTTTCCTTTCTACAGTGAGTCTTAAACTAAATGCTATGCAGCTGTATCTGTACCTCTTCAAAATCTATCTATCGTATATATAAAAGGAACTTTGTCTGTAAGTTCGTTCCCTATTGACTCAGAAATCGCTTGATCGTTTTTTTTTAAATTCACACGAATGTACTCGATGTGTATGAAAGTGTTCTTACGTATGTTTTGTATCAGAATACACCCAACAAGTATCGAAAATCGATCACGACGGACGTACATCCAAACAATATGACATAAATGCGGGAGTACCTCAGGGGGTCTATCCTTGGACCTCTATTATTCCTGATATTCATAAACAACCTCCCTGATAATATTGTTTCGGAGATGGGTATATTTGCCGATGCCACCACTCTCTATAACAGATATGAGGGGAAAACAAATGAACACATATCCAAGGAAATGGCAGAAACACTAGAGGATGACCTCCAATCCGTAGTGGAATGGGGACAAAAATGGTTGGTCACATTCAATGCTGCTAAGACTAAGCTTGTTTCCTTCAATAACTACAAGAAACCTTCTCTACCACCAATAGCAATGGCCAAGAACACATTGCCTGAAAGTACTTCTTTTAAACTCCTCGGCCTAACGTTTACAGGGAATATAAACTGGAATAGATACATTGAGAGCATTGCCAAGGCTGCTGCAAGGAAGGTTGGCTCCCTCTACCGTGCTAGAAAACTACTTACGCCTGCCAGTATCCTATACCTCTATAAGGCAACCATTCGCCCATGTATGGAGTACTGTTGTCACATCTGGACTGGTGCATCTGCTGCCTGTCTCTCGCTCCTGGACAGGATTCAAAAAAGAGTCGCCAACCTGATAGGTCCTGAACTGTCATCTGGGCTTCAACCTCTGTCCCATCGACGAGATGTTGCATCCCTCTGCCTGTTCTACAAATACTTTAATGGTGAATGCTCTGACGAACTGCAAACACTTGTACCTCCCCGACGTAACTACCCCCGACAAACCCGACAAGCTACTAAGTCTCATCCCTTTACAGTAGAGATCCCTAGGTGCAAGAAAGCCTTTTATTCCAATAGTTTCTTCCCCAGAACTGCGGGTCTTTGGAACTCCCTTCCGGGATTCTGCTTTCCCAACTGCAATGATATACAGAAGTTCAAGTGTAATGTTAACAAACATCTTTCTACTCTTCTCCCTTCATAATGACCCCGCTAATTAATTCCCTAATAGTAGCCCCCTGCTTCAAAGTGGCACTGTGCCTTGTTTGGGGTGAAAATTAAATTTTAAAAAAAAAAAAAAGATGATTTAAAAAGGACGTCTAGCTTATAAACTCAACTACGTTATTTTATAAATGAAGGCGCGTCTGAAATGAATGTTTCTTTTAAGAGCACAATTAAACCATGATACTTGACTTTTGCATTTTAAGTGAAGCCATTATTTACAAATAATTTTCTAAAATTAACAAATGTATTGTGGACTAAGTCACTGCCAAGAGACATGTGAAGCTTCCTCCCGGAACTCTACGGTGGGTCCCAAGTAATTGCCAAAGGTTTAAAATGAGTGTATGAAAAAGGAAATAAAAAAATAAAGCAGGCACACCCAAAAGGATGGAGCAGAAAAAAAGAGTGTGGGAATAACACATATAAAAAGAATAACAATCTAAGATTGGGTACTGCTGCTAAATCTGGGGAGGCGTCGCTCAAAACACATATCGTAGCCTTGGCATAGTTAAAAATTTACTTCGAAATCTAACTGGGAACTATCTCTTCTGTTTCTTACAGCAGTTTTCTTATGCCTAACACTATTTTCACAGACTGTGCCTTCCTGTAAGACATGCACAGCATAAACTCGTTTTGCTACAAAAATAACTCCTTACTTTCTCCATATTCCAAGCATCAAGCAGAATTTCCATGAACAGAGCTTCTTTGCAAGTGTTTCCTGTTTGGAAAACACTTTCACAAAGCTGCTTCCCTGCTTATCATAACATAGTGGTTTTCAAATCTAATATCAACAGATTCCTACCATGATCTTGAGCACGTAGTACAATGGGGTAAGGAGTGGCTGGTTACTTTTAATGCATCTAAAACCAAGCTTCTCTCTTTACATCATCAACATTCTGATCCACATCTGGCATCAATTGAAATGAATGGCTCTCGTCTTCAGGAGGCCTCAAGTTTTGACAAGCTTCTTGGCTTGACCATTACTCCTGATCTTAAATGGAACATGTACATCAAATCTGTTGCCAAGGCCGCTGGAAAAATGGTGGGATCTTTCTATCGATCCGGTAGATATCTCACTGCTGATGCTATTCTCTATCTATATAAGAGCCAGGTACGTCCAAGGATGGAATACTGTTGCCACATCTGGGCAGGAGCTGCTAGAAAGGACTTGGCCTGCCTTGATAGAGTTCAAAATAGACTTCGTAGCCTCGTAGGAGACGTCCTTTTCTCTTCCTTGCAACCTCTATCTCACAGAAGAGATGTTGCGAGTTTGTCTCTGATGTATCGTTATTTTCATGGAAAGTGTTCGACTGAGCTTCAAACTTTCACAAGAAACACTCGTCTAGCTGTAAACACTATCAATAATTCCCCCCACTCTTTATCTGTGCCTAAACCTAAACGTAGATTCCATGAACAAAGCTTCTTTCTTAGAACTGCACGCCTGTGGAATTGTCTTCCGTTTTCCTGCTTTCCGGCTGACTACAATATGGTTGTCTTCAAGTCTAACGTAAATAAGTTCTTGATGAGCCGTTCCATATAAGTTATCAAATTTACCAAATTTTCATTACTAATGATTACTATATTGTCCAATTTCTACTGTACACTCTTTAACCCTTATCCTTGAGTGGCCGCTTGGCCTTGATAATGTGGTGATGCCTATGTAAAAAAAAAAAAAAAAATGCCCGAGGTGGACGTTATCAGTGATGTTTCTCAAGATTCCATGCTGGGTCCTATTCTCTTCCTACTATATATCAACGACATGCTAGAAATGATTGGTGCAAACGTGTTCCTATTTGCAGACGATGTCATATTAGTAGCTCGTAGAAACGAGATTGACAATTTCGTCAAGCCTGCAACGTGCTTGGAAATGGTCTATTGAAAGGGATTTAGACCTTAATGTCGATAAATGCTGTCATATTTCAGTAGATCTTCCTTCCGACTCAACTCTTACTTTCAGTAAAAGCACTGTTCTGCTCAAGGAGGTTACCAGATAAAAGATCTGTTCAACTCGTCCTTCAATCCATCTAAACATTGCATTCGGGTTGCAACAAAGCAAGGCGTATGAATATGGTATCCAGACCTCTTCCCCAGATTTAATGCAGGATAATCCAGCATCTGGAGAAAGTTTAAAATCTAGCTACTTAAATGGTGTAGGTTTATTGGATCTGCCCTATGATAGTGGACACAAAACGCTTAACCTTTTCTCTGTTAAGCGCCAACGATTATGCAGTAATTTGATTTTTTTCTTCTTTTACTTTTATGGGTCTACAATCTCATCGATGGGCATTATGATATATCTTTATTCACTTCTGCACCAGAAATAGGGTTATGCAAACACTTCATGAAACTATTTTATCACCGATTTCGATTGAGCCAAAGGAGGGCTGCGTTCTCAATCAAAATCACTGAACCTTGGAATAACCTTCCAAATGAAGTAATAAATGCAACAAGAACGTGAAAATTTAAAGTAAATGTAGACAGATGCTGAACTATTGTCCTCTTTGCGGTAAATTTTTCAACTTTACTCAACATTGCATTGAAACACAATTCATTTATTGTTTGCTAAATAAATCAAATTGACAGTTAGCGTGCGTCTCCACAAGTATTAAAACTTGGTCCATTTCGTCAAACATTTTCTATCCTTTCGTAAGGTTTTTCATCTCTTTAACTTAGGCACCGCCAAAAATGGCCGCAAAATCAAGTTGTTGTTGTTTTTTAAAACGAAATTACATTTATTAAAATCCATTATTTCTGAGTAACTTTTTTTTTCCAGAAAGATAAAACCCTGAATTTTATCATATAGAAAACAGAATAATGTAAAACTTTTTCTACTATTTTTAATTCAATTTTAAATGTTAAATTTTCCCAAAAAGTTAACAATTGACATTTTTTGTCTTGCACAAAAAACGTACTTAAATATTTAAAAAAAAGGGTTTTTGAAATAATTAATTAATTTATTTATTGTCTAACTAAGATTTAGGATGATTTTCTAAGAGAATATGCAAAAATATTATAATATAAGTACCTGAATTTCAAATAATTCCACTTATTCATATAGGTAACCAAATATTTCGCGTTTACGTAGAGTTCAGATCGAATCTGTTTACGTTTTCTTTTGATGATGAGAAAACTATGGAAGACCAAACAGGCCAAAAAAAACTTATTTTTCAGTGACGAAAATTTCAATGTATTATTAAGCTGAGGCTGGCCAGTACCAGATGGGTGACCATTTGTATGCGTTTGGTTTTTAATGTGTATGTGTGTGGGGGGCAGGCTCCCCAAAATGGGGGGGGGGCAATTTAAAGCTGAATAAAAAAAAATTATTTCAGCGCGTTTGGTCCACCGTAGTCGAAAGGCGGCAAACGTTTTCAAACGGGATCGAAAAAAATGATGCTATTTTTAACACAAAGGGCACAATATTTATCGAATTTTTTTTTTTGGTATCGATTATTCAAAGCATGCCCTGTTTAATAATGGTCATGCATTATTCGGCTCGCTAAAAAAAAATTGTTAATTTATTTATCAAAAATTTTAAAATAGCTTTTTTCGTATAAATATTAAAAAAAATTTTTTTTTGTTTTGCTTAACTTAAATTAATTATTTTACTTAACATATTCACCGAATTTCACACTTCAAAACTCAAAAGCGGGATAATTAAACACAATCGAATTTCTGATATTCAGACGTCAAAATAAGGTATGCAAACAATTTTTTTTTTTTTTTTTTTTTTGAATCTATAATTCTGTCCCTTACAACAACACAATATGTTGATTTCAGTTTCAGATGATTATTTTAAGCATATTTGTTCCCACTTCAAAACAAGGGGGGGGTTTTGTAAGCAAAAAAAAATATATATATAAATATCGTTTATGAAAAATAAGTACACTGTTATAAAGTTCATTCTTCTCCTAATAATCGCTGAAAATTTCGTATTGATCGGATAATTACCTGATTTTTGGTAGATTTTTAAAAAGACGGTCCGTCAAAAAGTACTGACCTGCCCCCCCAGTTTTGGCGGTGCCTACTTTAACTCTTATTCTCGAGCGGTTTTGGACTTTTATAAGTGATTGTCCATTAGTTAAAAAAAACGGTTTCATCCTTCTTATTACGTTTACAGAAGATGTGTTTACATACATCAATATATATATATATATATATATATATATATATATATATATATATATATATATATATATATATATATATATATATATGCGTTGTTGTGTTTACATACATTATATATAGCTGGACTTTATTACTTTGGGATACATATGCATACAAAATTAGAACTGGCTTATTCCAAGCACCTATTTTCGAAAATAATTTGCTTTTTCTTTTTTACATAAGATGTACCTTCTTTCATAAACGTTCTTTTTCGTCAATGAATGGTCAAAGTAAGGATGTGGGTGGCAAAGATCTCATCAATATGGATGGAAAATTTTAATTGTAAGTAATTTTAAGATTTGCTAAGATATTTTAGTTTTTAATGTTCATTTGAATTTTATATTTGAATGCGTATTGTCAATTTTTTCTTATTCAAAATATTCTCATATTTTTTTATTCAAAAAGACTTAATTTTTTCACTTAATTACTTGAAACTAATTCGGGCCCTTTTTTTTTTAATAAAATAGATTTTATCGAATTTCTTGTATTTAAATAGGTTAATCATTAAAAATAATAGCGAGCTTTGTTTCTTTGAAAAGTAATTATATTTATTATTTAAACCTATTGTCATTTAAAGATTACAAATATGAAATAAGACAGAATGGCACTTTTCAGTCTACTCGTGTTACCTCTGCTTGTCCTTTTTTTCTGTGTCGTTCCCTTTCTCTCCTTGTTCGTTGCATCCGTCTGTCCCATTCGTTGCATCTCTGTGTCCTCCCGTTTGTTGCATCCCTCTGTCCCCTTGTTATTTGCGTCCCTCTGTCCCCTTGTTATTTGCGTCCCTCTGTCCCCTTGTTATTTGCGTCCCTCTGTCCCCTTGTTATTTGCGTCCCTCTGTCCCCTTGTTATTTGCGTCCCTCTGTCCCCTTGTTACTTGCGTCCCTCTGTCCCCCTGTTATTTGCGTCCCTCTGTCCCCCTGTTATTTGCGTCCCTCTGTCCCCCTGTTATTTGTGTCCCTCTGTCCCCCTGTTATTTGTGTCCCTCTGTCCCCCTGTTATTTGTGTCCCTCTGTCCCCCTGTTATTTGTGTCCCTCTGTCCCCCTGTTATTTGCGTCCCTCTGTCCCCCTGTTATTTGCGCCCCTCTGTCCCTCTTCTATTTGTGTTCCTCTGTCCCCCTGCTATTTGTGTGCCTCTTTCTCCCTGTTCGCGTCATCCCTCTGTCCTCCTGACTGCTGCATCCCTTTGTGCTCCTGTCTGCTGCATCCCTTTGTCTCGCTCTCTGTTGCATCTCTCCGTCTTCCTGTCCGTTGCATCTCTCCATCTCCCTGTCCGTTGCATCCCTCCATCCATTATATTTCTCATCTATAGATAACAACTCGCACAGACCCGGCGTTGCCAGTGATTGAATGATGATCAATGAATGTTTTACATTCTCATAATTTTACTGTCATCAAAATCATTGAAATCGCTATTTTTCGATCAAATTGATTCATTGCTTGCTTTTGTTGGAGACTCATCACGGTTCATCGGGAGGAAGCTTCACATGCCTTCCCCGAGTGGCAGTCTACCATATATCATAGTTTACATTGGACTGTAGAGAACGTACTGCTGACTTAATAATATATATATATATATATATATAATGACTTGCATTAAAGTTTTAAATGCATAAGTCAAGTATCATGCCTCAGTTTTTCTCTAAACAGAAACATTCATTTCGAATGCGTCCATGATATATCAAAGATACTACAGTTGATTTTTATATTCCTGGTCTTACGATGATAATGATTGAATTTGTTTAAAATCAAAAAGTCTAGTATTATGATACAATTTTGCTTTAAACAGAAGATTTATTTCGAACGCGCCCGTCATATCAAAGAACTATGAACGGCTTGTGTGGTAATAAGATTTCTCAAATTCACTTGTGGTTTTAGGCTGTATAAAGTGTTAGCTTTGGTCAAAATCGCATTTTCTGTCTTTTTTCAGACTACTTCGATTATCACTACTTATTGGAGACATTCTGATACAAAACCTATCTAAGAACATTGCCAAGTACATAAAGTACTTTTGTACGAAAGTTCATAAAATCGCTCCAGCCGTTTTTGAGTCCATAGAGAACGAACTCACATGCACACAAAGTTGCTTTTATATAATAGTAGATAGATAATATACCGCCTTGTTCCTTTTTGTCTTTTTAATTTAAATCGGAAGAGTAGATCCAACACAAACTTTAAACTTTCTATATAGAATCTATCATGGAAGAGGACAGGTGGGTTGATGTAAATCAACCATACACACATTCTTTGCTTTGCATCTATATTCTTCCAGCAGTAAAACAATTTAAAAAGCTTTAATAACTACCATCACATGTGATTTCGGCTACAATTCTTGTTTTTCTTAAGCAATGAGTAACACGTAGCATCTATTCTGATAATACACTTTTTTTTCTATCTTCGTTTAATAAAGTTAAAATCCTATATAGTTTTCATTTATGTCCAAATCCAGAGTGCCCGTTTTTTAGGGAGCTGGATATTCATTACATTAAAAGCCAACAATATGTCTAACCATGTTCTCATTAGGGGGTAACTAGAAACGTTTGTTAAGCATTAAAACACCTGGTCCCAAATGTTCTCTCTAATAAACAACATATGATATCAGATAAAAGCTTAGATTATGAACAGATAAATACTAGTAATATATGCTCTTTTATAGCCTTGAAGACAGATGAAATACTGGAAACGCTCATTGCCTTTTAAAATAGCATAATAAGAGGATGGTTTGAAGTGAATGGATAGGATTAGAATAAGTAATCTTTCAATAAAGACTAAATTTGTCTTCTGTAGGTAAATAGAAAGTGTTAGAACACAAAAAAATACCAGTCAATGTGAGCAAGATATTTCTAGGGGGTATGGTGGAAGGATGCAGTGAAAGAAGGAAATCAAAAAACGATGTCATGATAATGTACACGTCTTAACTTCAAGGTCAGTTTATCAGCTAAACAATGAAATGAAGATATCTTGGAGACAATTCCACATGATGGATTTTCAGTATGCAGGGAAAAGGTTTGAAGATGATAAAATTATAACCTCCAAAACTTTTTGTGATCCTGGCAACGCTAGTTGATCTTGCTTAGTGCATGCCTAACATGGACTGAAATAAATCACTAACGAGGAAAGATATCTCACTTTTCCCTTACCTTAATGTATAGAGAAGAAAAAGACAAATACCTTTTTTAGGCTGATCTGGTTATCTCCTTTTCAAAGGCGAATTATTATTTATGGCAGGCCAGATTCGATACATAAATTGATGAGTTTTGTCTGGAACTGAACAGAGAGAGAAAGTGAGAGGTATTGATTCATATTCTTTTTTAAGATGAATCACAAAGAAGCCATTTGTTTATACTGCATTTCACGGGGTCACAAGCAGGCTTTGGCTCATGTTGAGGTCAGGGTTTAGAGGGCGGTTGATGGAAAGGGTTGACATCCTTAAAACTTCTTTACACTTGAAAATATATTTTCCAAAGTGATAAATAAAATATCTAAAAATTCTTGGCTTAAGGTTGGAGCATTTTTCTAGTCTTGGTTGATAGATCATAGGATGAGATTTGGGTCACTGCCTACTGAAAACTATGGCCTATATGCGGTTCTTTTTCTGAATGAAATGTATCACTAATATTTATATGTACTTTTCAAAATCCTGTTCCTACTAAGAGCTATTTTGGTTAATACAAGTAAGATTTTAGAATAATAAATAAATATACACATTAAGATGTGCCACTTTCATTTGTGCATCCACTAATGAAAATGTTAATCCAAACTTAAAAATTGCTATTTCAAACTTGAAAGATACAATCACTGAAAATGCTATGTCAACTGATGAATAGAGACTTATTGGTTTATTATAACTTCCTCATTGCAAAAACTGGATGTAAGTAAAGTCAGTTCAATATTAAGAATCCAGTTTTTAAGGCGATGCACTATGTACTGGGTAACAATATCGAACACTTTCACTTCCTCAGATGAGGATAGGAAAATATTCTCACCAATGATGATGGAGGCATGCAATAAACTCATGCCCCTCTGAAACGAAGAAGTAATGTCTGGAAAGGTGACTTTCTCTGATAACAAATATATATATATATATATATATATATATATATCTGTACTACTAAATGACAGATAATTGGACTCATTTATAGTTAAATATTTATGATCAATATGAATGTTTCATATCATTTCAAATGGAAGCCGACCAACAAACAAAGCCTTTCATTGAGAGGCATTGACGCATGTAATGAACAAATGCAAGTTTAGTTTTATTTGTTTAGTGGCACATAAATCCTTTGACTTATTTAATGACAAAATAGTAATATATATATATATATAACTACTTAATTTACTCACATAAAATTAATATACGAAAGTATAGATTTATGCGTAAACTTTAAGTATTTACTTCAAAAGTGCTCAATATGTAGGTAGAGCTAGTTAGTAATTTATAAAATATATATGGCGATTAAGCTACACTGAATATTCCGCGTTTCATCCACTCTAGGGCTCTTCAGGCTTATGCATAAGCCTGAAGAGTCCTAGAGTGGATGAAATGCGGAATATTCAGTGTAGCTTAATCGCCATATTAATTTTATAAATTACTATATATATATATATATATATATATATATATATATATATATAAACAACATATTGCCATAGAAACATAAGGACTTGTGGTAGGGACCAGATTTATAGTGATGGGGCCGAGGAGCCTAGGTAGGATATTTTGGAGCAAGATCTTTGTTCATTACTTAAACATTTCTGTGTGTTGGTACTGTTGAGGAAACAGAGAGGAAGAGGGAAGTTCCAAAGGTAAACGGTCTGAGGAAAGAAGCTACCAAAGTAGAAACTGTTTTGACATCTAATGATCTCTATAATGGAAGGGTGGTATTTAGAAATTAGTTGGGGAATTTTTTTCAAGGGGGATACAAGCACAGAAAGTTCAGTTTTGCACATTCCATAAAAATACGTATGAAACAAATAGAGGGATGCAACTCTGCCATGATGTAGCAAAGGACGGAGCTTCATCAACAGTGCGGGACCTATTAGTACTTGGTATACCAACCCAGATATGGCAACAGTATTCCATAAATGGTTGAATGATGGATTTGTAGATATATAGAATACTGGACGGTGTGAGTTTTTCTAGGCAAGTAGAAGAAGCCTTCGTTTGTTGCAGCATATTTGTCAATGTCTTACTTAAATGTTTTCTTATTTATGATTAATTAAAGAGAAGTTGTTATTTTTAACCAACAGTATTTGTGCATCAGTGAAAACAATAGATCCGTTTGTGTTTAAACTTAGAAAATTTCATGGCCAACAAGGGTATTTATTAGACCAATAATACCCTCTATTTTTATTTAGAAAAGAATTGCAGTAAGCTATAATAAAGACCAAATGTCTCGTTATTAGTATACTAGCAGGGAGACCCGGAGTTGTCTGGAATTGAATTAGTATCAATGAATGTTCCACACTTCCAAAATTTTTATTATCATTGAAATCGATGAAATTGCCCATTTTTTAATCAAATCGATTCATTCTCTGCTCTAGTCGGGATCCAGTACGATGCATCGACAGGAAATCTCACATACCTCCCTGTAGGGATTTAATACACAATATATTATAGTCTGAATTGTACTCTACTGAACACTATAACATTATTTTATATACCGGCTAAAATTAAATTTTAAAATGAAAAAGTCAAGTATCATGGTTCGATTGTGTTCTAAACAAAAACATTCATTACGAACCCGCCGCTATCTTATCCAATAACTACTGTTGATTTTATATACCGGGCCCTTTTGCTTGTGCGGTGATAAAACTTCTAAAATGCACTTGTGATGTAAGGCTGTATCAGAATATCAATTTTCATAAAAATTAGATTGTTCCTTTTTTTAATCACATTTTATGATACTTAGTGGGGTAATTATAAAACCTTTCTAAGAATTATGCCAGACACAAAGTATATTTGTGTGAAATTTAAAAAAAAAATTGTTCAGCCATTTCCGAATAAGGAAAGATCGCACACACATAAAGTATCTTTTATATATAAGTAGAGATAAATAAATATATATACTTCCATCCCATGATGGAAAAAGTTAACAAATAAACCTTTAAACAATGTTTACTAGCCCTTCTGCCCCCCCCCCGCTTCCGGACGACCACATTACAACTGGTGAAGAGAATCAAGAAAGCAAATAACCACCTCAAATTTTTCCTACCACCTGAAATGATAATAATTTACTAGTGGGACCTGTGGAAATTCCACAGCGGACTCATTCATATCTAATATATTGATTTTGGCATTCTATAGATGTTCAGCGTAAATGGAGACACTTTGATATTATTGTAGCTCTTTTGTTAAAACAGCAAAAGTATTTATTTAAGCTAGCAGAGACGCCTGGCATAGCTCGGTCGTAAAGTACGCTTAAATATGATATTTTAATTCTTGCAAATTTCGTATATATTATTATAGAGTTAATATTCCATTGACCATTATATATTATAAAGTTGCGATTTAAAAAATGAAAAATATATCCATATGACTTGTGTGCATCAGCTTGACTTGAAACCAAAACTTGTGAAATAAAATATATTTATATACATATTACTTGAGTTCCTTCAGATATAACCGAAACCAAAACTTATGAAGAATTCTTGATAAAATTATTTATTAAAATAAATCGAAGTCCATAACAATTAAACGACTCAGATGTAAGCATGACACAGAAAATCTATAAATATAAAAGCGAAAATGTATGTATGTATGTGTGTTCGCTTTTTCTGTATGTCTACAAAAGGCTTCTTTCAGAGGAGCGGTCGCTCGCTTCACAACTTTTTAAAACTTTTTATATCACATATAAATCGTAATATCTCACAGTTAACAACGAAGCTCGCCTGTCTATTTAATTTGCTCGATTTCGGGAAGATAAATATTCAACATTTGTCGCTCGCCGCATGTGGGTTAATCTTTTTCCTATTCTTGCGGGGGGGGGGCGTTCAACAGTAAATACTATCCCGCAGTCAAACTTGACCTCATTAACTCATTAAAACGGGCACCTGCCAAATCCAAGTAATTAAATAAATTCAAACGTGTTTCCGTTAGCATCTCGCGGTGGGGCAATGGTTAACGTCGCACGTTTTTTTTTTTTTTTTTTCACACTTTAATTTACAACTTTGCCTCAAGGGTTCGGGTTCGATCCTCATACTTACTTTTTTTAACCCCCCCCCCCACCTACCCACCCACGGAGTTTCCACGCACACCTCCAAACACCCGGGCAACGCCGGGTACCCCTCGCTAGTCAATAAATAAAACACACCCTATCGTATTAGTGTATGGATTTTGAAGAAATTAAATTTATAATGCGGCTTTGTAATTTTCTATTAATAATTTAGTAATATCTCTAGATGAAAATAGATAGAAATATCTATTAATATCAAGTTAGGTATATGGATATGTTTATATATTTGCATATACAGGATTCACACCTAAGCGAATGAACCGAATATTTTGAATTTTAGAACATAACTGTAAGGCGTTCAAGTGGTGTTCTGCCTGGTACAGGTATTGATGGCTATGGTTCTCCATTCATCTCTCTCCCTCAAGGCATTCATGAATTCATTGTTGCTCATCACTTTGATGTTGCCCAGGTGTTCAGACTGTCAAGGTATGTTTCTCGCTGTCGTCCTCCGCTTCTTCTACCCACGATCTTTCCAGTTATATTTTGCTGGTTGTCAGAGAGTAGTTTGATGACGATCAGGTGCCACTGTTATATGTAACACCACCTGTCCATCATGGTAATCCTTATCGAGCGAGGTGGTCTGATTCAGAACCTTATTCACGTTATTTCCGAATCAAAAATTTGACGTATTCCCATTACTTTGTTTGCAGTTGTACAGAAAGTAAGTTGCAGTTTCTTTCTGTCCAGGCAGTACACATACTGGGCGGTTGTCTTAGCCATTGTACCCAGACAAATCTTCTGCTCAGCACAACGAAATACAAAACCATAAACAGAATTATTTCTGTTTGCTTCCGTATTACAGCAGTTATCTGCTTTCCGTAACTTCGCTGATGGATGGGTAATGCGGGCTATATTTGTACGGCTATTTATCAGAAGCATACTGGTCAATCTGTGTCTAAACCATATCTGTACAATTCGAAAAGGAATTATCTATGTTATATGCATGTATGTTTGCCAAAAAACAAAGAAAACATAACTTTTTAAATAACATGTTGCCAGAGAAGAAACATTTCGCATATTTTGACAATTTATATCTTTTTCTCGTCAGCAGTAGAAAATGGTAATGTACGTTTTCTGAATTATTACATCCGGGCATTTCTTGCCAGCGGCAAAATAACTCGACATCTGCTTTTTTGAAAAACCCCCCAAATACAGATTCATAGTAAAATTTCCCAATGTCTTTTTTGTACAAAATTGGTAAAAAGATTTGTGTATATATTTACCCTTGTGGGTCGGGGGAGGGGGCGGTAAATAGGGACGATAAAATTAGCAATCAATATATGTATTTTTTTATTATTTATTTACTAGCTGGAAGATCCAGAGTTATTTGAGATTGAATGAGTATCACCAAATGTTTCACCCTCCCATAATTTTTATTGTTATAGAAATGTGTAAAATCACCCATTTTCCAATCAACTCAAGTGATTGTCTGCTCTAGTCGGGGATGCATCGGGAGAAGACTTCACATGCCTCACTGCAGTGATTTAATCCACAATACCATTGCAGTCTATGTTGAACTGTGGAGAATCTACTGTTGATTTTATAAAATTATCTGTGAATAATAGCTTCACTTAAAGTTTTAAATGCAAAAGTCAAATATCATGGTTCTAAACAGAAACATTCATTTCGAACGCGCCCTTGTTTTATAAAAGAATGTACAGTTGATTTTATAGGCTGGGCCTTTTTGCTTGTGCGACGATAAAACTTTTCAGATGCACTTGTAATGTTAGGTTGTATAAAAGTGTTAACTTTAATCAAAATCGAACTTCTTTCTTCAATCGAATTTTTCCGATTTTCGATACTTACCAGACGCATTCCGATACAAAACCTACACTAGAACTCTCAAGCACATTAAGTTCCATTCATGTGAAATTTAAAAAAAATATCGGGTAATAGGGAACAAACTCGCACACACACAAAGTTCATTTTATATAATAGTAGATAGATACATAGATATAGTTCGTCGACAGTCTGTGTTTACTTTTTGTTTGTTTTTATATTATTCACGTCGAAAATTTTTTGCTAGTATAGAAGTTACGTTCTATTAAGTGTTTCTCAATGAGCATTGACTTTAAAATTACTACTTTAATTTTCTTTCATTTCATTTCAATTCCCCGTGTTTGTTTTTATTTTAAACTTGTTGCCTGTTGGTTTTCTCAACTTCTTTTTTCTCCACAATTTCTGTAATTCTTTTACTCTATTGAAGAGAAAAAATGCACAAAGTATGAGATGAATTCAGTTGTGTGACCCTCTTCTGTGGGTTGAAGGTTCAATCCTCATTGCAGGTGATATGAAAAGTATAATTGTGAATTACTTGAGCGTTTTACTCAGCCATGGCTAAAGGAACAAGAGCAAGGTCGTGTCTATTCTGCTACCACAATTGATCTTTACTGTTCTTTCTCGGTGTAAGAGAAATCTCTCTAGACTAAAGCAGTGTTAATTTTTGTACCAATTGAAAATATCCCTTTCTGGAGAGCTAGATTTTTCTCTATATTAAAAACCGGTTTTGTGTCTAATTTTGTCCTCATAGGGAGACAAGTGAATAAGCATTATGAAAAAATACAGAGTATCATTTTGTGTGACGCACGGCACAATCATGCTGATACACCGGTTCTCACCAGATCACCAAAGTTAAGCAACGTTGAGCCTGGCAAGTACCAGAGGGGTGACTATTTGAGAAGGCTAGGTGCTGTATATACCTTCTCCCAATGTTGGGCGTGGGTCCAGCGCCCTCGCCCCCACCCAAAAAAAAGAACTCCTCGCTACAAAAGCATCTACAAAGTTGTAGATGGCCTATGAACCTCCATGGGCTCAAGGCTATAGATGAATGGATCATTTTCTGCAAGGATTTAAGTCGGTCAGAGTGAGTACGTCGGTTTTCATGAAGATTGTGTAACTTGTGTAACTAATTATTCAGTTCCACCAGGAGATTTGTGCTATTTTAGGAGATGAGATGGAGAATCTCTTTTACAACACGTATTTCAGCCAGTACATATATACATAGTTTGTATACCTTTTCCAATATGACATAAAAACAATAAAAAAATCGTTTTGTTCTTCTATATTGTTATATATTATTTTTGAAATCTGCATTATCGACCAAGCTGAATGTAAATATCTACATGCATGCCTTTCCTCAAGTCTTTGAATAAACAAAAGAACATGAGGTGAAAGAAAGGAAGTTGTCAATAATCAAGTTTAAACTTCTTCCAGAACATTCTTTCTACCCAGATTGTAAGCTTGTACAAAAGGCTTTTCGAAAAGAGAATTCTTTGAAAAATAAAAGAATAAAAAAACAACGCACTTTCAGCATGCCCGACATTCACCCTCTACGGATTGGCATATAAATCTGCGATGGAGTTTTTGAATTCTTGAGAAAAGCCTAAATGTCAGGATGCAAACGTACATGTTTGTGCGCGTGAAAAATGTCTTGCCTTGGGGGCACGGGTTTATTGTTTGTCGAGTCGTCGTGATTCCTGGTGTAATGGACCAAAGCACAACTGCATCCAAGTGATGGTGTGCAAACACAAAAGCGTGTTACAAAAAGAAGGAAGAAAGAGAATGAATAAAAACACGGAAACAGAAAGACAGGAAAGTAAAATATACAGCCGATATATATATATATATATATATATATATATATATGTATGTATATATATATATGTATGTATATATATATATGTATGTATATATATATATGTATGTATATATATATATATATGTATGTATATATATATATGTATGTATATATATATATATATATATATATATATATATATATATAATTTTATATATATATATATAGAGAGAGAGAGAGAGAGAGAGTGCGCGCGCATATATGTCTGCATATTCCTGTATATTTGTATGTATCTATGTATAATAATACGTGTATGTTTTGTTTATATATATATATATATATATATATATATATAATCAAGACGGAAGATAACATATGAAATATAACCCAAGAGAAACGATACAAATCAAAAGCTAAAATTGAAATAATTTTCGCCTCGAGTTCTACATGGTTTATGTTGAATTGACACGTGGACATTTTCAGAAGAGGTCATGTATTTGCCTCTTGTGTCCTGAACACAATAGTTCTTTAAAAATTGAACAAAGCAAACATCCTTTTGTATCGCTGAATTTAACATTCTTGCCATGTATTTCCTATTACAATCAATCACATTTGCTCTCTTCTCTCCCCTCTCTACATATATATATATATATGTATATAAATGGATCCTTGTGTACTTCTGCAGATCCTATTATTACCATTTTATTCGTATTTCCACTTTTCTATTTTCATTTTTCAAGTCGTAAATAAAATACAATAAAATGCTATCTCTGCTGTTTATGAATAGTAGAAAGTTGAAATGATCTATGGAACAAGACATGTAGGAAGAAGAGCAAGAAGAGCAAAAGCGGATTACTATTATTTTAGTCTTCTACCTGTGGGTGAATGTGTGGTTCAAGCCAGAGGAGGATTGTAAAGTTGTGATAGAAGTTATTTCAGTCACAACCGACAAGCAAGTAGTGTTTATCGTAGTCGTCTATTCAGTCTGTATTTATCTGTACATGAGTGCTTATATATCTTTATATATATATATATATATATATATATATATATATATATATATATATATATATACGTTTTAATTTTTTTATTACCGTATCTTTCTGTTAAGTTACATTATTGTTTCAGTACCCGGCCGTCTTTTTGGCCGTCTGAGGAAGCTACGGACGGCCAAAAAAAAAAAACGGCCGGGTAGCTGAAACAATAATGTAACTTAACAGAAAGATACGGTAATAAAAAATAAAACGCATATTTTATCTACAACAGTATTGAGCACTTTCTTCAGTTTTTATTAATTACCATTTCTACTAAATATGTGTGAGTGTATATATATATATACAGTGATGATCGTATTTATTGGCACGGTAAAATAAAAGTTAAATTTTGTCTAATAAATTCTAAAAAAGGGATTAAATTAAAGAAAATAACAAAGTATATTATGTATTTTTAACTGGCCTTTCCGATGCAGCAATCGGATTTTAGAAAAAATAAATAACAAAGGAACAACAAACATAATTGCAAAAAACCCTTGTTCAAAATTATTGGCACGATTTATTTAATAATCAATTGTATAGCCTTTAGCATTGATTACCTTCCTCAGTCGCTTTTCATAGTTTACAACCAAGTTGTTGCACTCTTCAGTAGTAATTTTAGCCCACTCTTCCTGACAATAATCCTCCAATTGAATAAGATTCTTAGGCTTCCTTTGCATTACCCTCAATTTTAATGTTCTCCATAAATTTTCAATTGGATTAAGGTCTGGGCTTTGTGATGGCCACTCCAAAACATTAATATGATTGTCCTCAAGCCATTTCTTAGTCAGTTTAGCCGAATGCTTTGGGTCATTATCTTGCATGAACCACCAACGACGACCAAGTGAGAGCTCTTTAGCAGAGTCTTTCAGGTTTTCATCCAATATTTTAACATAATCTTCCTTTTTTATGCTACCTGTGACCTTAACAAGTCGCCCTGGTCCAGAGGCAGCAAAGGATCCCCAAAACATCAAACTGCCTCCACCGTGCTTCACTGTGGGTATGGTGTTCTTAGGCAGGAAAGCTTCGCCAGATTTTCTGTAAATATAAGACACTTTATTATGGCCAAATAACTCTATTTTCGTTTCGTCAGTCCATAGAACACGTTTCCAGAATGCAACATCTTTATCAATATGACGTTTTGCAAAGGCTAGCCTTGCTTTCAGGTGCATAGGCTTCAATAATGGAGTCTTTCTCGGACGACATGCTTTTAAACCAGCTCTCTTCAAAACTCTACCAACTGTATGTCAAGATACATTCACTCCAGAGGTGCTCTGTTCATCAACAATCTCCCCAACAGAGATCCTTGGGTTTTGTTTTACTTGTCGAACAATTTTCCGTTCATCTCTTGGGGAAAGAATCCTTTTTCTCCCTCTACCCTCTAAACTCATAACGTGGCCTTGCGATTTGAACTTGTTTATTATGGCTCTAACAGTGGATTTGGGAAGGTTTAGCTTCTTTGAAATCTTATCATAGCCCTCCCCATTGGTATGGCATGCTACAACAAGCTTCCTGACGTCTTCGCTGTGTTCCTTAGTTTTAACCATGGCGATTGAAAATTATAATTTAGTCACTTATAATAGTTTAAATAAATCGCTATCTAAAAATTATCTGAAAAAAATTATTCACTGAATTAGCGTTAAACAAGCATAATATGGCTATAAAAAAAGTTCAGAAAGCACGTAAACCGGAAATTGATTGATATTATACTGATACTAAAAGAAAAACAAAGCCGTGCCAATAATTTTGAACAAGGGTTTTTTGCAATTATGTTTGTTGTTCCTTTGTTATTTATTTTTTCTAAAATCCGATTGCTGCATCGGAAAGGCCAGTTAAAAATACATAATATACTTTGTTATTTTCTTTAATTTAATCCCTTTTTTAGAATTTATTAGACAAAATTTAACTTTTATTTTACCGTGCCAATAAATATGATCATCACTATATATATATATATATATATATATATATATATATATATATATTATTTACTAAAAACCTTTTTCCCCTGATGGAGAGGAGATTAAAACTTGCTGCTATGGTTTCAAATAATCTCAAATAACAGCAAGAGAAGACTTGATTCCAAATATTTCTCATATGTTATATCTCCCTTCTTTTGGAAATAGGGCACGATTATGAATATCTCCAGTATCAAATAATCCTTATACACTGCGAAATTTATTTTATGTATGAAAACCAAAGAGGGGAGATATAACATATGAGAAATATTTGGAATAAAGTCTCCCCTTGCTGTTATTTCAAATCATTTGAAACCATTGCAGCAGGATTTAGTCTCCCTTCCATAAAGGCCAGATGTTTTGAGGATATATCAGATATTTTGCAATTTATATGCAAAACTAGGAAAACAAATGATTGAAACATTTTATGCTTGAAAAAAATTCCAAAACAGGCTCTGGATGATGGATTATCCCCTTAATGTACGAACTTAACGGCAAATTTTACATAGCCAGTACACAATCCAGGTCATTACCTTTCCAACGAGCCTTCATTTGTTAAAATCTGGTCAATAATCGCTGATATTTCGAAATTATAAAATTGCTAAAAGAGAAGGTGGTGGTGGTGGTGTGTGTGTGTGTGTGTGTGGGTGGGTGGGTGTAAATATATACTAGCGTGGGTGCCCGGCGTTGCCCGGGTGTTTAGATGCGTTTGTTAAGCAAAAAAAAAAAAGTGGTAGTAGGAAGGCAAGCTCGACCCGTACCGCGAAGGAGGAAAAGAACTGGAAAAAACCTGACATCTATGCTGTTACGACCACCGCCAAACCGGAAGTGACACTTTTTAAAATTAAGAATTGATAATCGAAAGAAGAGAATGACTTTCAAAAATATCGGCGAAAAAAGCGATACTCCTCCTGTAGAAAAGTTGAAGGTGAAGATATTAATGTTTTTAGTCAATTTTTCGATATTTGTCGTCTGAAAGGTCGGACTTTAAAACGATACTGATCTTGGTAAAATCCGTCGCCTCTGTCGAAAGTTTTAGGCAGACATGCAAACATGCATACATACATACATTTATATATTGGTAACTAAAAATTTTCGACCCAAACCGATTAAAAAGCTTGCCCTATCTCTGAATATCCTGTATGTAAAATTTCAAATGTTTAGACCAGAAATTCTCTGAGTAATTTGGTAGAGACCGCAGAGATCAATTTTTTTAAAACTTTGACCCCTATTATGACACCTTAACATTTATTGTTTTGGGCTCAAATCAAGTTATTAAGTTAGATCCATGTCCAAGGAACCCATATCTAAAATTTCAAGTGTTTAGACCCCAAATTGTCGGAGGATTTTGGTAGAGTTGTCGAAGGTCAAATCGTTGAACTTTGACTCCTTAACAGCCAAATTTCTGTCCGAAAACCGATCACAAAGATTTTCCCAAATACCAGTACACTGTATATAACATTTTGCGTCTGTAGATTTAAAATTGACAGAATTATTGCGTAGGGAAATGTAAACACACACACACAGATACAGACACGTTCACTTTTATAGATATACTAGCCTGGGTGCCCGGCGTTGCCCGGGTGTTTGGATGTGTGTGTTGAGCAAAAAAAAAAAAAAAAAAGTAGTTGTAGGCAGGCAGGTTCGAACCCTACCATGAAGGAGGAAAAGAACATGAAAATAGCCAATTTTTCCGTATTTGTCGTCCGAAGGGTCGGCTTCACAACGATACCGATCTCGTGAAAATCCGTCGCCTGTCGAAAATTTTAGGCAGATAAAGATACACACATATATACATACATTTAAACAAACAGGAGAGATTTATGTTATAGATTATATTGGACGCAATAAATAGTAATGATTTAAAAAGTTAAAAAAAAATAAAGACTCGTGCGCCACCACCGAGAATCGAAACCAAACCCTTCATCTTACGACTTATTTTTGCCTCTGCCGCCAATCATTGGGCCATGAAGACATATTTACTGCAAGACTAAAAATTAAAACATGAACCAATAGCTACTACGTAATGCGTTCGTAAGGGTGGCGTTCGACCTCCACCTGGCAAATTTCATTTTTTTTAATTTTCACACTTTCGCACCGATTTTTCCGGGCTAAAACTCAAATATAAAGTTTCGCATGGATTCAAATACCTTATATATGAAGTTTCATGTCTGCTGACCAAAACATCTAGGGGGAGTTTGGTTGGCAAAATTTTTTAAACAAAAATATATACGTATACATGAATATATATGGAAATAATTTTGTGTTTACTATAAAATTCTTAGGAAAATATTATGCAAGTATAAATCATGTAGAATATCTGCATTAATATAATTACACGTAATAGTAAACTAAAGATTATTATCCTATGAGAAAACCGAAGAAACTAATAGGGAATTAATTAAAATGAATATTTAAAATAATATGCAAATTAGCTAGATCTTCTGCTAGTGAATGCAATTCCACGCCCCATACATAACAAAATTGTTTTGTTTTTTTAAATAAATAGAGAAAGGGATTTTAATATGACTATCAATACACACGCTTGAAAAACGAATTTATAGGAGTATATATATATATATATATATATATATATATATATATATATATATATATATCAGAGAGGCGGTAGCACTCTCTATATAGGGATGGCCCGTACACGCCTATATACGCCTACAAAACAAAACTATCCAAATCTCAACTAAAATCAACATAAGTTTCAAAAAGCATATATTCTTACAGAGAAGCGTCTTACGAATCCAGCGAGTGTCAGAACGTCGGTTAAAATGTCAAAAGAGAGCAAAAAAAAAAGGGTACAAAAATGGCCAATTGTTCTTTCTTCTTCTTTCTTTTGAGACGATGTATCTCGGTGTACGAACGGTCTCTGACAACAGTTCAAGCATCAATCGACTGCTCTTTACACGGAGAAGTGCAGTGACCCATCGCTTTTTAGCTAACTCCATAATTAAATAAGATTACGTGTAATAAGTTTTAAACACTATATACCCAATGTAGACAGACCACTTCGAACACGGAACTTCTCTCAAAAGGGACAGCTCCAAATAATACACCGGATGCTCACAGACGTTCCAGTTTGCCAGTGGCCTATATTTCTTGGACGCTGAATATTTGAGGTGAACGTTAAGGTTTTTTCTTTAAACAGTAACCCCCCCCCCAGCGTTAATGAAACCACGAAATCTTTATCTCAGTTGATCAAAATTGTTATAAGAGTAACCTATCAGCAAGTACGACGTCAAAAACAATGTTATAAAAACAAATAATTCTTCAGATTTTGGACTGTAAAATATGTACAAAATGTCAATGCTGTGACCAGGATTCGAACCTAGGTTAGCACGGCCACAACGTGGGGTCCTAACCTCTAGACGATCACGGCTAACACTGACGTCTGTCGTTCTTGGCAGAAAGACACATGACTACTGTCAAACTATTGAAAAATAAGGAGGAAACTTGAAATTCTCACGCATGCGCAAAAATACACTATAGCAACCATTGTTAAATGCAGCTGAATCTCTTCGCTCGCTAAGAAAAGTAGATCAGACCAGTTCTTCTAAGAACTCACCAAACGCCAAAGGAAATAAGTTAAATTAACCGCAAAAGAAACTGCAAGAAAGTCATCTTCTAAGAACTCACTGGAAGCTGACCAAAAAGAATCAAAATCCAAGCCCTAGCCACAAAAATAACTAGATACTGTGGCTACTATACACAATCTACTAATAAAAACAAGTTTTCTAAAATAAACTACAATAAATTAACCAAGTAACCTCACACTGTCACTGATTAGGACTTCATATAAAGATAACAACTACACTATTGGTGTATATACCGTTCCACACTTTAACTATTGGTGACGGGGCAGTATCTCAATTCTACGAGAGTTGTCTTGCTATAAGATAAGTGATATTATAGTAAGATACACATAAGTGTTATATGTTTACATTTAATAAAAAATGCCAAAGTCAGCACGTAGTAAAAAAGCTCAGAGAAATATAGACTATGAAAAAAACAAAGTCAAGGTATTATCTGAGCAAAAAGTATACTATCAGAAAAATGCTGAAATAATAAAAATTAAGTATCATGCAAATCCTGAGGCAAAGAAGGCTGCCTCACGTGCTGACTCAAAAGCACGGTATAACAGGTATTCTGAGGAGAAAAAAGCTGCCTCACGTGCTCTTTATAACAAAGAACCAGAAAAAAAGAAGGCTGCCTCACGTGCTCTTTATAACAAAGAACCAGAAAAAAAAGAAGGCTGCCTCACGTGCTGACTCAAAAGCAAGGTATAACAGGGATTCCGAGGGGAAAAAAAGCTGCCTCACGTGCTCTTTATAACAAAGAACCAGAAAAAAAGAAGGCTGCCTCACGTGCTGACTCAAAAGCACGGTATAACAGGGATCCCAAGGGGAAAAAAGCTGCCTCATGCACAAACTATTATAAAAGACCTAAAACCCAGCAGGAAGCGACCTGCTACTAATGGAGGCGGCAATGAGCCGCCTCCTAAAAAAGACAATACTATCATGAATGTAAGTTTAAAAATAAGACTGTAAGTAAAAATACTAATTAACAAGAATAAAAAAGCATTGGAAATGCAAAAGGATATAGGGATGGTATGCCAAAAAGTATACAAACAAGATAGCTATGAATGGCTAGGCACATGGAAATAGAATTGCATCCAAAGTATAGCCCTATAGCTTTTTACAACCGTAATGATGGCACGGAATGAAGATTGGAGAAAAGCTATAGGGCTATACTTTGGATGCAATTCTATTTCCATGTGCCTAGCCATTCATAGCTATCTTGTTTGTATACTGTATACTTTTTGGCATACCATCCCTATATCCTTTTGTATTTCCAATGCTTTTTTATTCTTGTATATATATATATATATATATATATACACACACACACTTGTAGCCATATTGAAATGCTCATATCTTTGGTTTTAAGGGACCAAACTACATCAGAATTTGCAGAGTTTCTGAAGATTATAATACTATTCTATAATTAAAATGTTATGAAAAATGGTAAAAAGAAACCTGTATTTTCAAACCAATAAAAGATGCCCAAATTTGCCTACATTTGTATAGATAGTGTCCTGGCAAACCAGCTTTAGTTTTGCTGCTTTGGGATGAATTTTGCTTAGGATTTATCTTTGCTTGGATGTCTCCCCTGTGGCCTTGCCATCCCACTAATATATATATATATATATATATATATATATATATATATATATATATATATATTAGAAGAATGCATCAACGGGTAAAATTAATTCTTTGTAACAAAACACTTTTGCACCACTTCTACGAAAATGAAACTCATTATATAATACTATAATATAATAATACTGAACTTTATATCTAGAATCCTTATTTTAATCAAAATCCATTACATAAATATTAATTTTAGAAAATGACTAAAATCCAAAGCTTAAGCTTAAGGGGTCTTAATGAAAAAATCACATTCAGGGAATCTTGCTTATTTGATGTCTAATGATTTTGGATCAAATTTAATGTAAATTTGAAATAGTTAAATTTTCAAATAGGAGGTTGTTTCGGCATTAGGCCCTCAAAACTCTTTTAAAATACTCGAAAAAATCTTGATGTTTGGGGAATATTATTGATGTCTTATACCTATTGTTAAAATTTCACAAAAATTGGAAGTAGCTGAATGTTTATGAAAGGCTTCGACCTCCACACGCCTTTGAAAAAAATCTAAATATAACGAATATTACCCAATCTTACACCTAACAACTCTGTTGCAAAATTCATAATGATCTGTTCATTAGTTTTGGAGTGAACCTGTACAACAATATATATATATATATATATATATATATATGAAATAGAATGGAGGTAGAATGACCTGAATACTCAATGTTTCGCCCGATTTATGTGGGCTTTTTTTGGTCATTGACTATATATATATATATATATATATATATATATATATATACACACAAATTTGAGTGTTTTTTTTCTCTGACATTGATATTAAAAGCATACTTTTTCTATGTACATTAAAACTAACTTAATATACTTAATTGGATGGAATTTAAGATGTAAACGTTCTAGTATATGGAAATATTACTCTCTCTCTCTCTCTCTCTCTCTCTCTCTATATATATATATATATATATATATATATATATATATGACCTTGTTGGTGTATGTGTGTGAAAAGTCTCTACCAAACTCCTCTCTGAATATATAAGATATTTGAACCTGTAGCACCCATTCGATTTTGTTTTTAGCCGGTAAAATTGCTAAGGGATCAAAATTGAAAATAAAACAGTTATCTTTGGCAGGGTAAGTAGGATAAAACATTACTCTCACTGTTACATGCACAAAATTAATTATTAATAGTCCAAAGTTGAATCATTTTTAACCTTTAATATCCATCTGTCTGTAGCTCAGACAGTACTGAAACTGGCGAGATAAATAACGATTAAGACTGGATCACTAAACGTTGTTTCAATTCTTGAGGCTTGCGGAGAAGACATATTTCTTTTATAACTTTTGTAATCATTGTAATTATAGATTGGATAATGATTAATAGAGGATTGGCCCTATAATAAGAAATCCGCATGAATGAAAATATAATATTTATGTGTATTTTATGACCGGGCAAGACCAGGCAGCCTACTAGAGTATATATACATATATATATATATATATATATATATATATATATATATATATATATATATATATATATAAAAAATAATGTATACGTGTGTGTGTGCGTGTGTAATCTTCCACCTCAAATAACTCCAATTAAATCTAAATCAACTATACAAAGGACAAAAAAAAGAACATATCCTCTATAGCATCCAACTTGACAGATTAGTTAACTGTCGACATAGTCAGCTATATACACTCTAAAAATTTCAACTGAAACCAAATAACCAGACCTGAATGTTGCACTGCAATTGCATATAGAAATCACTATTTTAATTACTTTAAACAAGACTGATGTTCAGAAAGTAAAGCCGCTTCTAAGACTGCAAGCAGCCACTGCAATAAGATTATAGAAAATGTGAGAGAGTATTTTGGCCTGTGAAGTCTAAAGTAGCTGAGTAGAATTTTGACACATAACAAACAGGGTTCTGAACAGATGCATATCTTCCATCACAGACATCATCAACAGACCTGCAGTGGCAGTGATTATGTCAACATCTGACAAAACTACACTCCTGTTTAAAGACTTTGCATCAAACACCATCTTGTGTGATAATGGTCGCCTACCCTCTGAATTTCCGCTCCCAGTACTGACAATAATCTGAGCAACAACCATAAATCTGTCTGAGATGTTTCCAGACTCATAAAGAACCTTGCTTTCTGCAAAATAACTAGCCCTGATAACATTCTAATCATAATGCTAAAAAAGTAAAACTAGCTACTATACTAACAGATTTTTAAACGTTGTGTTAAAGAGAGATGCTTCCCAACACCTTGGAAAATATTGACAATCTGCCCAGCATTTAAAAATATGGACTATTGGACTTATGCAGCAGAGTACAAACCAATCAAACTCCAGTACATCGTATCTTGCTCGAGTCGTTGATGAATAGAGAAGTTGTCAAGCACCTAAACAAGAATAAACTGTTCAGCAACAAGCAATATGATTTCCATTCGGAGAGATCAACGGCTAATGTTCTGATGGGAATATTACATAAGATCAGTGAATTTATTGACGATTGTTTCTTTTCTAGAGCAATAAATCTTAACGTATCTAAAGCCATAGGGTTTATCTAAAAGTCTACTTCATAAGATTTACAGCTATGGAATAGCTAAAAATATCTTCTCAACCATAAAATCCTTTCTCTATAATAGATTTATCAAAATAGTCGTTGATGGGCAGAAATCCAAAGCTTACAGTATTAACGCTGGTGTGCTTCAGGAATCCATACTAGGCCAAACTCTTTTCTTGATCTTTATCAATGACCTCCCAAATCATATTCTACAATCATTCGTCGGCATCTGTGCAGATGGTACAACTATCCTTAGCAACATTTCAAAGGCCTATAAAGATCAGAACTTTCTGATTCTCTCTCTTCCGACCTTGAGCAACAAATATTCGTCTAGTTAGAACAACCGTCAACGACTTCCTTCACTCTCTATCTGTACCTAAAACTAAATGAAAATGCCATGAGCAGAGTTTCTGTGCAAGAACTACCCGTCCGTGGAACACAATACGGTATACTTGTTTCTTGGCTGACTAAAACATAGTCATTTTCAAACCTAATATGAATAAGTTCCTGTTAAGCCGTCCTCTTAAATAATCTAGCCTTACCCCAGTTCCACCGTTACTGATCATTAAGGCTGTGACAACGGAATATTCTTTTCATTCTTTTGACTCTCGGGTATATATCCGACACAGACACACTTAATCAACCGAGACCCACATCCGTCTATATAAAAAAATAAGATATTAGCGGATATATACTCAAGAGTCAAAGCAATGAAAAGAATATGCTGTTGTCACAGCCCTACTGATCATGTCGTCTCATCATTTACCTAACACTTAACCTTTATCATAGAGTGACTCTCCCAAGAAAAAAAAAATAAATAAATAAATCTACCTTCTCAACACAAACGAAAAAATTTTAAACCGTCATAAAACCTTACTCAAAGAACATCAAAAGCAATCCCTTAACCGAGGAACAGATTGTCACTGCTCCATACAATCAGACTATTAAACAAAGCGAAATTAAAAATCTCAACTTACAGATTCAGGATTTAAAAATCAATACAATATCGACACTCCAACCTCAAAGACGTACTAAAGGCAGAAGGCTTTTTAAACTGACACAACCCTAGACATCATATTTCCTACTAACTAAAGAACTTTACTATAAAAAAGACATCTTCAAACGAATGGCTGATAAATTTAACATTTACACTGTTTTGAATAAAACAGATTATTACACTAAAATGAATAAGACGCTTTGCAATAAAGCAAAATTTAAACAACTCCCATAGGCAGCTAAAAAATCAAATAAACAAAGTAATCATCTCGAAAAACGCCGAAATGATAAAGTAAAATTATAGATGCCTATAAACCTGCCTGCGTACACAGAAAAATAAAAACACATAAAAAACGATGACCGTTATTACCAATCATCTCCCAGATTCCTACACCTATATATCACATAGCAAAAACTATCAGACATATTATACAGTCATATATACTGAAGACGTAAAACATAATTCTCTAAGACTAAAACTGCTTTCAGGACTGCCAGCAACCACTGTAAAAGAGTAATAAAAAATGCAAGGGAGCTATATGCTCAGTCCGTTAAATCCAGAGTAGCTGAGTAGCGGCTTCGTTCCCACCAGTTTTGGCAAATAGCAAACAGGATCCTGAACAGGTCATCTCGTCAGCATCAGACAAGGCCAAACTATTTGCAAAGAACTTTGCAGCTAATTCTACCCTATGCGACAAAGGCCATCAACTCCCTGTATTTCCTCCTATAACAGACAACACGCTATGCAACATACAAATATATGTGCGTGAGGTCGCCAAGCTAATCAAGAACTTTGATTTCAGTAAAGCCACTGGCCCTGACGGCATTCCAATTATAGTGTTAAAAAAGCTTCAACCAGAACTTGCCCCCATACTTACAAAACTGTTTAAGCGTTGCCTTAAAGAGAAGTGCTTCTCAACACCCTGGAAAACATCATCAGTATGCCCTGTATTTAAGAATTCAGGTGATAAGTTATCTCCCTCTCAGTACAGATCAATAAGTCTCCTGTGTGTCATGAGCAAGTTGCTGGAATCCATATTAAATAGAGAAGTAGCCAACCACCTCAGTAGAAATAACCTTCTTAGTGACATGCAATATGGTTTCCATTCAGCCAGATCTGCAGCAGATGTGCTAACGGTTATATCTCATAGGATTAGTGAATCTCTCGACAAAGGATTCCTTTTTAGGGCAATTGCTCTTGACATATTAAAGGCCTTCGATAAGGTAAGGCATAAGGGCCTACTTCACAAGATTTCCAGCTACGGTATAACTGGAAATATTTTCTCAATTATTAAATTATTTCTCTCTGAGAGGCTCATAAGAATAGTAGTTGATGGGCAGAAATCAGAGGCCCTCAGTATTAATGCTGGGGTCCCTCAGGGTTCCTCAGAGGTCCATCCTGGGCCCAACTCTCTTCCTGATCTACATCAATGATCTCCCTAAACACATACTTAAATCATTCGTTGACATCTATGCTGATGACACGGCTATCTATGGCAACACATCTAAGGCCGTAAATGATAAAGTTCTCTCTGATTCTCTCTCCTTTGATCTTGAGCGCACGGTACAGTGGGGGAAGACGTGGCTGGTTACTTTTAATGCATCTAAAACCAAGCTTCTATCTTTACATCATCAACGCTCTGATCCCCATCTGGCATCAATTGAAATGGATGGCTCTCGTCTAGGGGAGGCTCCACGTTTAAGCTTCTGGGCTTGACCTTTCCTCCTGACCTGAAATGGAACACATACATCAAGTCTGTTGCCAAGGTCGCTGGAAAAATGGTAGGATCCTTCTACCACTCCAGAATATATCTCACTGCTTATGCAATTCTCTATCTATATAAAAGCCAAGTACGTCCAAGGATGGAGTACTGCTGCCACATCTGGGCAGGAGCTGCTAAAAACAGCCTATCCTGCTTTGACAGAGTACAAAATAGATTTTGTGGCTTAGTGGGGGGATGCCCTTTTCTCTTCCCTGCGACCTTTCTCTCCGAGAAGAGACGTTGCGAGCCTGTCTTTGTTTTATCGTTACTTCCATGGCAAGTGCTCATCTAAACTCTGATCCCTGGTCCACCTTCGCCAATCTTTCACAATAAACACCCGTCTAGCTTAAACCACTGTCAAAAATTTTCCCCACTCTTTAACGGTGCCAAAATCAAAACGTAGATTCCATGAACAAAACTTCTTTCTCAGAAGTGCACGCCAGTGGAACTCTCTTCCATCTGCCCGTTTCCCACCTGACTACAACTTGGATGTCTTCAAGTCCAACATAAATAAATTCATGATAAACCGCCTCCTTAAGTAAGACACTTTATCAAATCTCCAATACTAATGATTACTACGATACTATCCCATTGATTACTGTACACACAATAACCCTTATCTCCGAGTGGCTTCCGGGCCTTGATAAGTGGTGACTTCCATGTAAAAAAAAAATAATAAAAAATAACGTTTATAGCAGACACCATAGACTTATTAAAATCACCTCCACTCCACCAAACTGTATGGCCACATCTTTCAATGTATTAAAAATGTCTTAAACCAAGTCTACTACCTTTATGACGTACACCCTCCATCAATAAAACCCATAACCTTCGAAAAACTCTCGCTAGAATCTACCACTCAAATCCCATTTAACAACATCTCTAGTAAAATATTCATACACACTAATTATTTTATGGGATAATCATGTCTTTAGGCTCTTATGTTGTATATGAAATATAAAATCCGAATATCCGGTATTTGTTTAATTGGCATAACTCTGAATTCGGCTATATATGCACGTTAATTCACCGAGCACCATTTAGAACACATAGAAAATAAAATATTCTATGTCCTAATAATTAACCAACTATATATGCCAAACATGTCGAGGACTTTTTCATACTAACTAAATCCTACGAAAATATAAGTCCAGCAAACACTAGATATTCATTCAGTCATTTACACGTGAAAAATATTAACAATAACATTCCTTTCTCAGAATCAAATAACCCTACCCAATGTACGAAATTCATTCATAAAAATTATTTCCCTATCTGCCATAGTGAATGTCCTAAAAAATATGCAATAACTTTTACATTAAAAAATCCATCGCGTATACACCGTATTCTCATCTTGAACAATATCCCATAAAGTAGCGTAAAACCAACTTTAATCAATAACAATTTATCCAACAAAATTTTCTATCAACAAACCAGTCCCAATATAAACTTTATACGCCAGAAGAACAAAATAAAACCCATAAGATAACACTTTTAGCTGTATTATAAAAATCATATGCACTCTAATAATGAATTCCACGAAAGGGATGTTTTCCTAATACCCAAACCGAAAATATATTATCTACATTGATCACACAACAACTCTATTCCGACGACTTAGGTACCTTCTATCCGACACGACTGGAATTCAACACTATATCACTACACATAACAAAACACTACAGTCAGCGGCAAGCAGAAAAGTAACACTAAAATCATACATAAAAAACGATTGTTCACGCCGTTTAAAGATCTTAATATCATATATATCACCGGACCAGTAGCAGTCGTCTCTGTACTAATGATTGTGAAAGCATGAAACATTAGTGCCTGTAGGTATAAAAAATAATTGTAATTATTTGCCCCTTTAAGAAAATTTTTTAAGTTGAGCACTGTCTGGGGAAATAAAGATAGTAGGCTGGCCTTGTGCGAATTCACAATATTTTAGTTGTTTAAACACTGTTGACTGTCTTAACGTCGTGCCTGTATTGGGCATTTATAGTGCTTAATTATCATGGTGGTTGATAGTGGCGTAGGTAATATCTTAGCAAATAGTCAAAGGTGACTTTGTAATTGGGTTCGAATCTTCTGACTAGTAGCAACCGCAATTTTCTTATACATATAAACCTAGCATCGACAGAATAGCCTTTAACATCGACACTGATTTATTAAACGTCTTTCATAATTAAGATAAAAAATAAACACAAATAAATATTATATAAGCACATAAGACAATGATTTCCGCTGCACTTAAAAAATAAGCAAATATAAAAATAAAGATAAAACACTAATTAAATAAACAAAATAAACGCATACAAACAATAACAATTGATTAAACAACAATGCACAATATAGAAATCAATAACCAGTTCTTTTACCCCTCCTTCCCATCAAAACTATAGAGCAACATAATAAAATCACCTTAAGCAACATAACGGAAAGAGGAAACAACTCCTGAAGATGATCCCGATGAGTAAAACCATTTGAGATAGCTGGAAAAATATTCTCGGTTCCTATACTAGATATTATTGATGAAGACCCAGAAATTTGCTTGCCAAGTCAAGAATGTGATTGAAAACAACGACGAGAAGAGCAAATTTGTAGTCTTCAATCAAACGTGGTCCTGGATATGACCTTAAACTATATCCGATGGTGAGGCCCCAGCTTGCGGGCTCTGGGGAGTCTGGAGCCACCATTTAATTGCCATTGCTCCCAGGTCTACTCTGACCCGGAGTGGTAGTACCTGTTAGGGTCCCAACTATGGGTTAAATAGAAATTGACTTGCAAAAAACAAATATATTGTATTAAAAAATTTTTGCTTCAAAATCACCGGATTCGGCGTTAAATAACCTGAAAAGGGTTGATATGCCGTAAAACAAAAACTACCAACCAACCAATCAATCAAACGTGTATTCATAACAAGTTGTTGCGCAATTATACACATACATAAACATATACACATATCTAACTAGTCCATATATTAAATGCATTGCTCTTTCTGCTTTTCGTAAAGTAGGTTTTCTATCGCTCTAAATACTTGCTCATACTCAAGGCTATTCTCTATACGAATCTTATATCAGACCATGTATTGAGGGCTGTTGTCATATTTTGGCTGGTGACTCATTTGAAAGTTTTGATAAATTGCAGAAATACATCTCTAATTTGATTGGCCTCACACTTCTTCACTGCAGCCTCTCTCTCACAGGCATAATGTTGCCAGTTTCAGTCTTTTCTACAAATACATGTGTTCTTCAGAATGGTCTGATCTATTTCCTTTGTTTCAGCTCGTTTGACTCGTTAGTCTAGCGGTCTCCATCAGTTCGTTATTTTAATACCTCATTGTGATACAGCTTTCTCTTCCAGTAGCTTCGTTTCAAGGACTGTAATTGTTGTGGAACTTTCTTCGTGTTGACTGTTTTCCTTCTATCTACAGCCTTGATCCTTTGAAGACTAAGGTCAATAGGCATCTCCTGTCTTTTCAATAATCACCTTTTGTTCCTGTTAACTCCTTACATCAAGTGGCTTCATGCCTTGTCTTGAATGATTTCTATCAATATATATAATATATATATATATATATATATATATATATATATATATATATATATATATACTTCTTTAACTGTTCAAATTTAAAAATAAACGTGTTCATTTTACTCTCCATGTTTCCCACATGTTTCAAAATTTATAATAATCCGCTCATTAGTTTAGAAGATTATCCCATGCATGTATATATATATATATATATATATATATATATATATATATATATATATATATATATATATATAATTAGCAAGCCACACGGCATTTCCCAATCTTAAAATATGCTTAAATATATATCTTAATTCAAACCGATTTTTGTATTATTACTAGCAGTCCAGCCCGGCTTTGCTTGGGCCCTATATACTGTTCATAACTGTATGTGCATATGTATGTATATATTAAAAATTTTGACTCCTATCCAGGTAACCTACATAAAAAATTTCAAGTGTTTAAACCCAAAATTGGCGGAGGAGTTTGGTAGAGTCTGCAAAGGTCAACTCTTTCAAGTTTAACCTCTTGGCAGCCAAATTTTCGCCTCAAAACTTAGTAAAAAAGCTTGCGGCAAGTCTGAATACCCTTCATGTACAATTTCAAATGTTTAGACCCAAAATTGGCTGAATAGTTTGCTAGAGACCGCAAAGATGAAATCTTATAAACTTTGACCCCTTGGCAGAGAAATTTTCGGCAAAAAAAAACAATTAAAAAGCTTGCCCTATATCTGAATACACTTTATGTAAAATTTCAAATGTTTAGACCAAAAATTGGCTGAGTAATTTAGTAGAGACCGCAGAGGTGAAATTATTTTTAACTTTGACCCTAATTTTGACCTCTTAACATTTATTGTTTTGGGTTCAAATCAAATTAAGTTTGACCCATGTCCAAGTAATCTACATCTAAATTTTCAAGTGTTTAGACCCAAAATTGGTAGAGGAATTTGGTAGAGTTTTCAAAGGTCAAATCGTTGAACTTTGATGCTTTGGCAGCCAAATTTCTGCCAGAAAACCGATTGAAAAGATTTTCCCAAATCTCAATACCCCTATGTCAAATCTCGAGTCTGTAGACTGAAAATTGACAGAGTAGTTTGGTAGAGAAATGTACACACACACACGCACACACACAAACAATTTCACTTTTATAGATATATAGATTTAGCCAATACTCTGTTGATTATTATATTTTACCTAATATATTGTAGTGTTTCAAAAGTTTAAAAAACTATATTACTTGCGATCTATCAACTAGAATCGAAACAAAAACACAAGGCTGTCCAGCCGTATTCGTTAGCATTCGACTTAAATCGATTAATGCTGTTAAAGATATAAATGTACATTTGTGCATGTGTAGAAATAACACGTTTAGTAGCCTACAAAGTTCCAATTTTGCAATTTTGACCACTTAACAGCTATTTTTACCGGCTGAAAACCAAATCGAATTTGTTCCACAGGTTCAAATTCCCTATATATCAAGTTTTAAGTTTGTAGATAAAAAATTGACAGTTATGTAGAAACCGTTTCTCACACACAGAAAAGGTCATGTGTGTGTGTGTGTGTGTGTGTGTGTATATATATAATATATATATATATATATATATATATGTGTGTGTGTGTCTGTGGAAATATTCTTTATATCGATTAAAATGCTTGCCCTTTGTCTAAATACACTTTATGTAAAATTTCAAATGTTTAGACTAAAAGTTGACTGAGTAATTTGGTAGAGACCGCAGAGGTAATCTTTTTAAAAAACTTGACCCCAATTTTGTACCCCGTAACATTTATTGTTTTGGACTCAAATCAAACTATAAAGTTAGATCCATGTCCAAGTAACCTATATCTAAAATTATCGAGTGTTTAGACCCAAAATTGGCAGAGGAGTTTGGTAGAGTTTTCAAAAGTCAAATCGTTTATATATACCAATCCTTATTTAAGAAGTTCAATGTAATTACAGAGCATATAATGACTCAATCACAAAGTCTATATTCCAAATTTCTTGATGTTGATCACCTTAAAATTTATTCCTTTGATTCAGTTTACATTTACAATTGTAAATTCCAACTGAATTCAAGGAATAAATTGTAAGATGGTCAACATTATGAATTTGGAATATAGACTTTTGTCATTGATTCATTATGTATATATATATATATGCCACCCCATCACAGACAAAAGAATCAGCATCTGCAGTCAATGTGTATGCATGAAAAGGATCTGCACACACCCATTCGTATGACATATAGGTAGGAATTTTAGCTAGTGCAACTACCCCTTCAAAATGATAAAAGAAGCCATCTGCAAAGCATCACATATAAGCAGACAAAATTTATTGACATGTAAATAGAATACAAAAACATCCTCACAGATTACCAGTGGTATTTGACTTTAACAATAATACCAAAAAACTACATAACTCCCTCAAACAAATATTCAAATAACTGCAACAGGACTCAACATCAGATAAAATAAACACCCATTAGTACAAAACAACAGCTCCCAAACCTTCACTATTTACTTACATCCATAAAAATACATACCCTCATGCAAGAAACCTAGATGTAAAATATGTGAATACATCAAAACCAACGACATATTCCCCCAGGGACCAACATCCAACTCAAACTCCCCCCTCTCGACTACAATAGCCCAAACGTAATTTACCTTATATACTGCACCAAATTTACAAAGGGTAACTACGTTAGGGAAACATGCTTGGAGTTCCGCCAACACCTTAATAACCATAAAAACACCAAATGGGTAAAGAGAAAGGAAAAAAAGAAAAAATTAAATAGAAAAGAGATAAAAAAAAAAGAAGTCCTTGGAAAAGTAATCCGAGTGTGACGACAATAATCCAATAGAGGTTGATGCGAAAATAAATTTAATAGGAATTGGTTCGAAAATAAACTCTAGTGGAAGGAATTTTTGGTAAGGTAATCCTCAATTGAATCTCAGAAATCATTAAATGATCAGGAAGTGTTTCGAGGATGGACATCCTCGATGCAGTCTTTCCTCAGAGCGCTTAATTTATGAATTGCTCCTCTTAACTGGGTAGGGCTTCTACTATCTTGATAGGTTTGCTTTATAAAGAAAATATTCTTTTTAGATCATTTATTGCGCATATATATATATATATATATATATATATATATATATATATAAACAATAGAATTTTAAATTTCAGTGACAATTTCATTTTTTTTATTATTCATATAACTTTACAGGCCGTTTTAATTCAATAAATTTCTATCTCTACTATTATATAAAAGTGACTTTGTGTGCGAGTTTCTTCCTGATAGATTCCGAAACGGCTGAGTGTATCTTTTGCAAATTTCACACAAAGGTTATTTATGTGTCTTGTACAGAAATTTACCCAATAAGTATCGAAAATCGAAAAAATTTGATCCTCAAAATAGTTTCTTTCTTATAGATAAAAAAGAATTTTTACAAGGAAATTTTATACACTATTCCAGCAAGGTGGATAACACCCTAGCAAATGATATCTTAAAGAAAACAGTATTATTAACATATGGAACTATATAGCTCAGTGGTAGAGCATGTGGCTAAAGATCAAATGATCCCCTGTTCAAGCCCGGGTGTACCTCACCATATTATTTTACTTTTTTTCTTATTAATGAGTTCAATTTACAATAAAAGAAGAGGTACCATTTCAATTCGCTGCAAATCATTTCTTTATTTGCATTTCATTTTTCTTTTCTTTTTTTGCAAATTAGTCCATTGAGCAAATTATTCCTCATCATATAATATTTAATAGAATATTGATTAATAATAATAATGCATACGCAAGTTGCATAAATTTAAATATCATGTTTAAGCATATTGTACAACCGGGCAACGCTTCTTTTATTTTTAACATGGGGGTCACCACTTATCAAGGCCAAGGAGCCACTCGGGGATAAAGGTTATTGTGTGTACAGTAATCAATGGGATAGTATCGTAGTAATAGTTAGTATTGGGGATTTGATAAGGTGTCATTACTTAAGGGGGCGGTTCATCAGGAATTTGTTTGTGTTGGACTTGAAGACATCCAAGTTGAATTCGGTGGGGGGGGGTGAAACAGGCAAGCGGCAGAGAGTTCCACAGCCGTGTAGTTCTAAGAAAGAAGCTTTGTTCATGGAATCTACCTTTTGATTTAGGCACGGATAAAGAGTGGAGAAAATTATTGACAGTGGTTTCAGCTAGTCGGGTGTTTTTCATGAAAAATTGGGGGGGGGCGGCGGAGAATGGAGCTCAGACGAGCACTTGCCATGGAAATAACGATAAAACAGAGACAGGATCGCAACGTCTCTTCTGTGGGAGAGAGGTTGCAGGGAAGAGAAAAGGGCATCCCCCACCAAGCCACAAAGTTTATTTTGTACCCTGTCAAGGCAGTATAGACTGTTTTTAGTAGCTCCTGCCCAGATGTGGCAGCATTACTGGGCGTCCAGTTATTAAACGTATAAATAAGAGAGCCCTTGAGCTTTTAATTTTAGTGTTTAATTACATTTTAGTTTAGTAACATTACATGTATTTTTATATTTAAAAAATTTAAATAATTTCTCTTTCTTTTTCTTGTTTATCCCTTTTATTTTTTAACTTATACATTGATTCATAAGTTAAAAGCCAAGGACACTAATCTTCTTATAGATTTATGTATTGATCTCATGTCATTATAAAGTTAACTGTAACTTTTATTCCTCATCTTTTATTAAATATATATTTTTATTAAAAATATATTTAATTGCTCCCTTAAGCGTGTAGAACCTTTTCTATCTTGATAGGTTTATTTTGTTAATGATATACCTTAACGGAATAGTTAAATAAATTATTGTTCTTTTGTTACCGAGTTCTCGAGATTAATACATTTCCAAATTCATAATGATCTGTTCTTAAAAAAATAATAAAATAAAAAAGATGTTTATACATCCACTAAATGTTAACATTACCCCCCCACCCCCCAAAAAAATAATGTGCCTATGCTATTGAACTTTTTTAGAATATATATTCTAAAATTCATAAGATCCATTCATTAGTTTAGCAGATTATTCTGTACCTCAATAGAAAGACATTAATAAATACATACATCTAATTTTATAAGTACAGAGATGATATATAAATATATACATATACATAACTTTATATATTGAAAGATATATTTGTCTGCATATTTCTGTTTGAGTGCGTGTGTTTATCTCTCTCTCTCACCCTCTCTATCTATCTCTCCCCCTCTCTCTCTCTCTCTCTCTCTCTCTCTCTCTCTCTCTCTCTCTATATATATATATATATATATATATATATATATATATATATATATATATATATATACTAGCAGTTTCGCCAGGCTTTGCTCGGGCCCTATGTACCGTTCATAACTTTAAAAGTGTGAATATGTAAGGTAATGCCTTTCTATATAACTGGCTTCCTCATCTCCCATAGAGAAAAGTTAGTAGAGACTGCAGACGTCAACATTTTTTTTTAATTTTGACCCCTTAACATTTATTGTTTTAGGCTAAAATTAAATTATAATGTTTTACCCATGTCCAAGTAACCTACATCTAAAATGTCAAGTGTTTAGACCCAAAATTGACGGAGAAGTTTGGTAGAGTGTGCTAAGGTCAACTCTATAAGCTTTGACCTCTTGCCAGCCAAATTTTCGCCCCCAAAACTGGTTAGAAAGCTTGCTGCATGTCTGAATACCAATTATGCAAAATTTCAAATGTTTAGACCCAAAATTAGCTTAATAGTTAGTTAGAAACCGCAAAGGTAAAATCTTTTGAACGTTGACCCCTTGGAACCCAAATTTTCAGCAAAAAACAAAACGATTAAAAAGCTTTCCCTATGTCTAAATATACTTTATGCAAAATTTCAAATCTTGAGACTAAAATTTGGCTGAGTAATTTGGTAGAGATCGCAGAGGTAATTCTTTTTTTAACTTTGACTCCAATTATGATCCCTTAACATTTATTGTTTTGGGCTCAAATCGAACTATAAAGTTAGATCCATGTCTAAATAACTTATATCTAAAATTTCAAGTGTTTAGACCCAAAATTGGCAAAGGAGTTGGGTAGAGTTCTCAAAAGTCAAATCGTTGAACTTTGACTCTTTAACAGCCAAATTTCTGACCGAAAACCTATTAAAAAGATTTTCCCATATCTCAATATCCCTTATGTCAAATATCGAGTCTGTAGACCGAAAATTGACAGAGGTAATTGGTAGGGAAGTGTATACACAGACAGACAGACAAACACACACACATTTTCACACACACACACATATATATATATAAATGTGTGTGTGTCAATAGACATATTTATGTTTCTGTATGTGTTTATACATGTCTATTTACTTGTGTGTCTAATATTTATAAATATACCAAACTACCCGTGACCCGTTAGGTCAGTATGTTATATTAGCTATGGAATTCATGTATGACCATGACATTTGTGACATAAAGAAAATAGTTTTTGGTACATAACAGAAAGATTTCTATGAAAGTATATTAAAATGAAAAAAGAATATAGATAGATTTCTATGAGTCGTTCTGTTTATTATAATTGATTATTTTTGAAAAAAAAAAAAACAATTTACAGTTACTAAATTATAAGTGGTTGGCCATACTTATAGGTAAATGTGCACTGAATAGATACCATAATACTTATTATAGTTAAATTCAAATTTTGATATATCTGCTTTTTTTTTTTTCGTCGTTCATTTCTGTATTACGTTTTTATTTTAAACTCCACTCTTCCCATGTTAAATAATAATTTCAAAATAATAACGATAATATTTCAGTGCACAGGTCATGCGCGCATGCGCAACCGGATATCGTAAACCGGAAAGTGGGTTACATACATCGTTAAAAGGTCATTTGAGTTTTATAATTATATAGATTGTTTTTTTTTGTTTTTTTACAAAAGAGTCACCACTTATCAAGGCCCAGAGACCACTCGAGAATAAGGGTTAATGAGTGTGCAGTAGTCAATGGGACAATACTGCAGTAATCGTTAGTAGTGGAAATTTGGTAAGCTTAAGGGGGCGGCTCATCAAGAACTTGTTTACGTTGGACTTGAAGACGACCATATTGTAGTCAGCTGGGAAACAGAAGAGAGTTCCACGGGCGTGCACTTTTAAGAAAGAAGTTTTGTTCGTGGAATCTACGTTTGGGTTTAGGCTTAGATAAAGAGTCCGGGGAAAATTATTGATAGTGGTTTCAGCTAGACGAATGTTTTTTGTGAAAGTCTGGCGAGGGGAGGGAACTATAGATTGGATTTCAGACGAGCACATGCCATGAAAATAATGATAAAGCAAAGAGAGACTCGCAACGTCTCTTCTGTGGTAAAGAGGTTGCTGGGAAGAGAAAAGGCATCCCCCTACGAAGTCTATTTTGATTCTGTCAAGGCAGGATAAGCTGCTTCTAGCCGCTCCTGCCCTGATGTAGCAACAATATGCCATCGTTGAGCGTACGTTGCTCTTTTACAGGTAGAGAATTGCATCAGTAATGCTATTTCTACTGGACATGTGTGTGTATGTTACGTTTGCGTGTATGTATATATGTGTGTGTGTGTTATGTTTCTATATAAAGATATGTTTTATTTATGTCATGTTTGTGTGTACTTATGCTTTTATGTGTTATGTTTATTTATATTTGTCATGATATGCGCCTGTTTGTGAATACAAGAACTCAAGTTTGCCCAGTTGGGCAAACTTGAGTCCTTGTACCGGAAAAATATACAGTAAATAAAACGCTGTTAAGTAAATCGTTATTTTTTTTGTATTTTCATACGCCAAGCATGGATATAAATATTACAAAACAATCCGCTGGGGCGTAAGCTTCATTTCGGTACCTTACTTTCCTGGGTGGGTTGCCTGTAGGCTGAAATAAGCCACGTCACACACATACACACACAGATTAGGAAAATTTATAATAAGATATAATGTTCATGTATTTACCCCCTCTCTCTCTATCTGGTTCTCTCTATATATAAAAATATATCATTCACAGACATTATTTTGCTGTAGCACAGTTCCTCAGTCTGGCTAAACAAGTGCTTCAAGCCGAGATCAAAACTTGTCCGTTTATTTTTAATTCATATATGATACGTATACTTTATACTGAGTGGAATCCTCAAATCGGAATGGTTTATAATAGGGAGGGATTTGTGGAACTTTCAGTTTAATTGCAATGAGATGAGATTGTGAGTAAAACAAAAAATATTATCAGGGTAAAAATGTGGAAATAAAGATTACACGTTACTGAAGTAAGAAATGTTTCAATTTGAGGAAATTAAGCTTTTTCTAGGACTTTTTTTTAATGATCAAAATTGGTTAACATATTTAGAATAAGTTTATACCTTCTAGTTATAGGTTAACTATCATTAAAATCAGTTTTAAAATAGGTGCTTCTTTAAAGATAGCGGAAATAATAGCATATTAGTGAATAGTGGTTTTACTTTCTGTAGCCGTATAACCTTATTTTATCCTTCACGCCTCACATGCAAAAAGCGGTATTTCTGACAAATGAAGAAGAATGGCTGTTTTCAAAGTCGGCTGTTTTGACTGGGTTTGAATCTTCTCATAGTATTCATCATCATTCTATTGCCATTCTATCCATCTCGCTAATCCATATCCTGGTGTATTTTTTAGCTTTAACAAGTGATTACTCCTTAGTAAATAAATAAAATTACAAAACAAAACATAGCAATGTAAGAGAACTCCGCTGTGTCCTGCCTGCCTTAATCGAACTTGCTACTTATGAAATAAAAAAAAACATTTGAGCAACATCTGCGACATGTAATCGGATTCAGATACCTTGATGAACTAAAGTTCCATGGGATTTGGGTAGGTTAAATATGGACCGTGTTTGGCCTCTCACCTCTTTGCACGAGGAGCCAACATTTCTGTCACCTCTTTGAGCAAAGAGCCAACATTTTAGTTGACGATACAATGTAATAAAAAATTACAAAGAAACATTGTTTCGGAATTGTGAAGCTCCTGGCATAACGGATAAAATTTCTAAGTATAATCAGTTGTAAGTGGCAGTCTTCTCGAAGGATTCCATCCGTACTATGACCGATACTAAGAATACAATTGAGAATTAATTAAACTGTTCAATTGTTCAGTGCATGTACAGTATAATTATAAAACGGACTTCCTCTACCCATGTTATTTCAGTACGGTAACATAAGTGCATGACTGCCAACATATATTCATCTTTTTTTTTTGATAAATAAAAATACACAGTACTAAAAACATATTCATCTTTTATTGGACGTAACTTTTGCTTATTAAAAAAATTAGTATTTTTACGACAGTACACACCGTACTATAAACAAGCCCAACATTCACATGTTAAAAACGTCTTTAGAAACAAACACACCAACCTCCACATGTTAGGAACTGCTTTTGAGGCTGGGGATGTTTATTCCGAAAGCCCTTCTTTACATGGGGATGTTGGGGGTGTATATACTACGCTGGGTACTGTCGTAAAAATTACCCAATTTTAATACGACAGTACGCAGCCTAGTATAAGCACACTCCACATCCTCATGTTAAGAACGGCTTTCGAGGTTGATGTGTTTATTCCGTATTAAGCCCTTTTTAACATGGGGAGGTTGAGGGTCTTTATACTACGCTGGTTGCTGTCGTAAATAAATTCCAAAAATTGCAAATTAAATATTAACAGTAAATAAACAATACAAAGTGCATTTTTTCTTGAAAATATCAATATATTTATATTCAGTAAGATTGCAGTAGATTTTTTGTTTTTTTCGTATTTATATATATTTTTTCATTTTGTTTGCTCGTAAATTCGTCTGCGTCTTTTACTTTGCTCGGCTTCATTGTTTTCTGTATACACAAAAATGTTTACTTATTTTTTTTCTATTATTTATTTGTATATAATTTGTTGAAAGACAATTTCTTGAATAGGTACTCTGCTTTCACCTTACTATTTACGGATAAATAAAAAAATAAGGTGTGTATGTATTTATGTTACCGCGCTATTTTTTATATTAGTATTGTCTTTATTTAACTTTAAAGTTTTACGATATTTTTTTTTATTAAATTGTTTCGTAAATGTACAGTAACGAAACCAAACGGTTTGAAAAAAATCTGTGAAAGTAAATTACCTAAAATAAATAAGTCTTTGGAGATGTGAAAATTTTTTTATGTTTTGTTTTCTTTGTTCATTGGCCGCAAAACAAAAATAATAAAACAAAATAAAATATAGTTTTCCTTTTTTTTTTTTTTTTTTGCAAGAAGGTTTTGCATTAAAAGAGAGAGAAAAAACTCTTTCTTCTAAAAAGCCTCCCTTATTAATATTCACTGGGACTAACAGCCCCGATGATGATGATAGGGCATCATCTTTGTTATCCAGATAAGAAGCATAATCACCCATCACTGAATAAGTCCGTTCCAGATAGTCATGCCTGCTGGCGCCATTTTCCAACCAAAATAATCTGTCACTCATGGGCAATTTGTTATTTTCGTTCTATAGGGAGTTAATTAGTTAAATGATTGGGTATCGCAGCTCTACCGATGGGGCCCCTCCTCGTGCGTGTGCCTGTCAGACAGCTTTGCAAATAGACAGAAACCGATTTCATAATCAGCTGTGTCGATGGTGCCCGCCTTCTTGCAACTTGACAAATCCCTGCTTACCGACCCCGCTTCCATACCTCCCATTGTTAAAAGCTTTTGACACCTCTATGCCTGGCTGTGGCCTGCTGGGTAAAATCGTGAAGGATCTCTCTTTTGGCGAATCTCTGAAAAAAAAAAAAATAAATAAATAAATAAAAAGATGACTGCGGCTTGGTCGTCAGATTTCATCAATTGTTGGTTGATATGTGTTTACCCATGAGACAATGGGAATGAAGAGAAAGTTAGAGCGTAAATAAAAATAGTTATAAAACATTAAAATTCGATTTAGAATACAAGGGAAATAAGTATTGATATATATATATATGCGCGTGTGTGTATGTGTGCGTACTGTGTGTGTGTTTTTTTTTTTTACATCATTGATCACACATAAGGAAACAAGTCAATGGTAACAACTTATTTAAATAAACGTTGACAGCCTATCAGAACATCGCAAGATGCCTGTAACAGGTATATATATATATATATATATATATATATATATATATATATATATATATATATATATATATATATATATATATATATATATATAATCACGAGATGTTATTGCGTCTAAATTCTGCAATAAATGTGTTCTTTTGGGGGATTTATTAAAAATGTACGACCAAAAATTATGCCCGATCAATGTACGACTAACTGCTCTGCTATTTGCCATATCGGAACAACGTGTAAAGTTACTTGAATCAGCAGGAGCTGAATCGGACAATTTAGTCGTGCCTAATTTTAGTTAGGGGGTTTACTAAAATTGGGCGATTAAATTATGTACGATCATTTGCTCATACTGCTGTTTTGCTATTAAATCAACTTCCACACGAACGAACTACTGGGTTGATCAGCGCAAAATATTGTAAAAATCTGTTGCCGTATTATTAAAATAAACAATAAAATAAATTTACTGCCAAGTTTTAGTCGAGAGGTTATTATTTTGCAAATATATTTTTTAGATTCATATAAAAGTATTTGCAAAAATAAATTAGTTTTTAAAATAGTCTCTCTTAAGGCAGATGCTAAATAGATATATAAGTATTTATTTACATAAAGAACTCTTTAAAAACTGAAACCATTTTTTAAAATTCTGTGTGCCACTTTTTTTCGTTAAAAATCTTTATAAAAAAATAACAAACAAGTTTATTTTTTTAGATTAGTCGTGTTTTGATGTTACTAATTATGCACGACAAAAAAATTAAACACGATTTTATGTACGCCTACTGAAATCCTAAAAGACTGAGAATTATTTGGCACATTGTATTGGAAAAAATAATTCTCAGTCGTTGAGGATTTAATCAATCAACGCAACTTCGACAGCTTCAAGTTTAATTCTAAAAACAAACAAACAAAAAAACAAGCAAAAGTCGATAATAATAAGTATTTCTACTTCTTACAAAGATTTTCTAGTGTTGCATTGTTATTGTGTTATAAAATTCAAATTTTAAAGACAAGTGTCACTTGTAAAATTTAATTTGCCAAAAATAAAATAACTTTCGGCTGAAAGTTGTGACTAGATTATTTTTTATTTTTATTTCAATAATAAAAAAATAAACATTTTTTTTTTTACAAAGATTAAGAAAATAATGAAAAGTGACATACTGAGTTGAAAAAAAAAAAAGTTCCAGTCTTTAAGAATTTGCAAAATATAATCGCGACTAAATCGTTTTCTTTAATTGAATAAATGTTTTTGCGCTAACTGACTCAGTTGATAGCCCTTGTAAGAGGCAAGTTAAAATAAAAATCGGGAGTTTTTATTAGTAAATATCTTTTTAGATATAGACTTAAAAAGACATTTGCCAAAAGGTAACCTCTCGCAACTTCTGAATAAATTTATTTATTAAAAGATTGTTTTACAATATTTTACACTGATGGAACCAGTCGATCCCGTGTGTCGAAGTTTCTTTAGTCAGCAGCAGTGATAATTCGTCGTACATATTTAGTAAAACCGTTCTTTTTCTGTTTTTATCATATATTATATCATTCTCATTTCTGTTTTTATCGTATACTATATAATTCTCAAAAATACTAGGTACATGCAAAATAATGATGAAAGATAATAAGGTCCATCGGTATAAAAACGTTTTTTTTTTATGAGTTCCCGATTACTTTTTGATTTTGTTTGAAAGATAAAAGCTTACATTAATATCTAAAAGGAGAGAAAAATGTATTTTACCCGTGGAAAAATTTATAATGAAAAATGTTATCACTGCGGCCTAGGAAACACAGAAATTCAGTTAAATTTGAAATTTAAATAAAGTAATTGTACAAATCATTTGAAAGATAAATATTAGTTTTCTGTAACTAATTCAAATATAGTTTGTAAATTAAAGGTACTGACTTAAAAATATAAAAACACCTTTTTGCTACAAATTGCAAAATTATCTCCTAAACAAACGTTTCGTAACGGAAACCGTTCTTCGAGCAATGAAAACAAATGACTAGCAACGCACAGAATTTCTGTGGTGACACAAAATGTCAATTTTATTTTTTAACTTATAAATTGTGACAACAATCATGGAAACAGGCGTCCAACGGTAGTGTGTGCGACACTCAAACTCGAAACTCGACCGATAGGAAACGAAAAGGTGACATATGCAAACTAAGACGCGGTCTAATTTGAGCATATGAAAAGCCGGTATTTCTTTCATTGGTAAGAAGTTTTTTTTTTGCTCACTCGGAGTCATTCGTACGTATAGTGAATTCGAAAACGAAAAGAACGACGGATTTTGTTTTCATACGGTTAATTTGTGAACGACGATTTTCTTTTTTTTTTTTTTTTTGTTTTTTGCATGACACTGTATTCGGCAGTTTTTCAAGCTATTCTGGCCCTTATCATGGCGAAAATACGACTAAGCAGCGACATGGTGAAGCCATTTAGTGGCGAGGGAGACGTAGCAGCATGGCTGAAGAAGTTAAGATTGGTAGCGAAACTCCAAAAGATAGATGATGTGGCAAGCCTGCTACCACTGTATCTGGAGAGGGATGTATTGGCCCTCTACTTAGAATTGAGCAGGATTGACCAACTGGATGTCGAGCAGATAGAGACTCAATTAAAGGAGGTATTCATGGAGGTGCAACCAGTGATGAACTACCGCGAACTCAAAAATCATGTAGATGCATTCACGGCGTATGCAGATGTATGTGCTGCCAAGATACGTGGTGCCAAAAAGGGACAAATATATCACTGCTTGACCTCCAAAGAACGTATATCCAAGAACGAGTCCACGAGACACTGTGGCCATACCAGACGGTAGAGGTTAATGGAAATAGATACTGTCAGACACGTTTAAGGTTTGGCTTGAATGTGGCTCCCCTCATTATGTTAGCAGGGTGCTATTACAGAAGGAAGCTGTGAACTGCGCGACGTTGGCTTACGTTGATGATATCTTGGCAAAGACGTTGTGCCTGCATCTCGAGTCTGGGAACATTTATCTCGATTCGGACTAGAATGCAAGGACCCGATATAACCTTGAGACGGCACACGTGTGCTGGGACTGAGTCTTAAGAGAGCACGGTGTTCTACACTGGAAACGAGGGAACGCAATCCCAGAAATTCCCAATATCGAATCAGATTTAGGAAGACTGCGTTAAGATGTTTTTATTGAGATTGTAAATGCAAATAGCATTTAGTAAACCAAAGTAATTTGGATCAGAGATTTTTGTTCGTTTGTGGATTGGAGATATTCCTCAAGGACCAAAACCAGAGGGCGCTGGTATTAATGACAATGACCGGGACTGTGAAAGGAGGAAGGAACTGGATTATTCTGAAGAACCCTATATTTGAAGATTCTGAGTAGAAAAATCCGAGTTGATGTTATTAAAGCCATGATACAACTCTTTGGCTTTTTGATTAGAAGTAAAATGTGGCATCTGTTCTGATACTACATCTCATCTTTTTTGTTCTCAAAAGACTGAACATTGTAGACTAAAACAATTTTCATTTTTGTCATAATCCAAAGTGCCTCTTTTTGTACAGTTGGATTTTCTTCACATCAGAAACTGACACCATGTTTAACTGTACTCTCGTGGGGAGGCAAGTAAATATTGTTGGCAAGTGTTACTAAAAATCAAATTGATGACGTCTGTTTATTTATGTTTTTCTTGGAAATTTGAAATAAAACATTTAATAAATGACAATTTTATTTTTTATTTACATGATAACTCGATTTATTTTTAAACGTATCGTAACGATAAATTTTTTTAAAAATAAGTGTTTTTAAGTACGAAAAGGTAAGTTAAATACACTGATTATACTGCCAAATTATTAATTGAAACAAATAAGCTAAAACAAGTATTTATTAGTAATTGAATAGAACACGGCGGGTGGGATGCAAATTCTGTCTGTTTTTTTTTTTTAATAATTCTGTCCATTTGTACTTATCAAAATTAATCGTTAATAGAAATTATTCCATTTTTAAAAAGGATTTCTTAGTAAAACGGATCCTGAAGTTTTATTTATATTTTAATTTTTATGATTAGAAAAAAGGTCTATGCTGATTTAAATTTTTTCCATTACTTATTAAAATCACATAAAATATTTTTTTTTTTTGCAATAATAATACTTCATTTAATGATAATATCGTTAGTTCAAGAAATTAATTTTCCTTTTAAAAATGAAATCACCACTTATCAAGGCCTAGAGGTCACTTGAGGATAAGGGTTAAAGAGTGTACAGTAGTCAAAGGGACAATATCACAGTAATCGTTAAAAATAAATTTGGTAGATTGGATTACTTAAGGGGAATGGCTCAGCAAGAATTTGTTTACGTTGGACTTGAAGACGACCATATTGTAGTCAGCTGGAAAGCAGGCAAACGAAAGAGAGTTCCACAAGTGTGCAGTTCTAAGAAAGAAGCTCTGTTCATGGAATCCACGGTTAGGTCTATGTGCAGATAAAGAGTGGCGGAAACTATTGATAGTGTTTTCAGCTAGACAAGTGTTTCTCGTGATTGTATGGTGAGGGGGGACCATAGATTGGAGCTCAGACGAGCACTTGCTGTGGAAATAACGATAAAACAGAGACAGGCCCGCATCATCTCTTCTGTGATAAAGAGGTTGCAGAGAAGAGAAAAGGGCATCTCCTATGAGGCTACGAACTCTTTTTTGAACTCTGTCAAGGCAAGATGATACTTTCTAGCAGTTCCTTCCCAGATGTGGCAAAAATACCCCATCCTTGGACGTACCTGGCTCTCATATAGGTAGAGAATTGCATCAGCAGGTAGATATCTACTGGATCGATAGAAGGATCCCACCCTTTTTCCAGTGACCTTGGCAACGGATTTGATGTAAGTGTTCCAGTTCAGATCAGGAGTAAAGTTCAAGCCCGGAAGCTTTTCAAAACATGGAGCCCACCCAATACGAGAGCCATTCATTTCAATTGATGCCAGATGGGAGTCAGAACGTTGATGATGTAAAGATAGAAGCTTGGTTTTAGATGCATTAAAAGTAACCAGCCACTTTTTACCCACTGTACCACATGGTCAAGATCAGAGGAAAGAATATCAGAGAGAACTTGGTCGTTTACAGTCTTTGATGTACTGGCATAGATGGAATGGTCATCAACATAATTTTTTTTTACATAGGCATCACCGCTTATCAAGGCCAAGAGGCCACTCGAGGATAATTGTTAAAGAGTGTACAGTAGAAATTGGACAATATAGTAATCGTTAATAATGGAAATTCGGTAAATTCGTTAACTTATATAGAACGGTATATCAAAAACTTGTTTACGCTAGACTTGAAAACAACCATATTGTAATCAGCTGGAAAGCAGGAAAACGGAAGATAATTTCACAAGCGTGCAGTTCTAAGAAAGAAGCTTTGTTCATGGAATCTACATTTAGGTTTAGGCACAGATAAACAGTGGGGGAAACTAGTGATAGTGTTTTCTGCTAGGCTGGTGTTTCTTGTGAAAGTCTTGGGAAGGGGGACCATAGATTGGAGCTCAGTCGAACACTATCCATGAAAATAACGATAAAGCAGAGACAAACTCGCAACATCTCTTCTGTAAGAAAGAAGTTGTAGGGAAGAGAAAAGAACACCCCTACGAGGCTACAAAGTCTCTTTTGAACTCTATCAAGGCAAGATAAGTCCTTTCTAGCAGCTCCTGTCCAGATGTGGCAACAGTATTGCATTCTTGTCTACAAATGATGTAAGGATGTGATTTGGAAGATCATGGATGTAGATCAGGAACAGAGTTGGATCAAGGATGGACATCTGAGTTATATATACTTCTTTGAGTTATAATGATTTCATTAATCTGAACTCTAGAAGCTTTTTTTAATATTCATTAATTTTTCAGTTTTTTAAATTTTCAAAATCTCCGATGTTTTATTTTAATCAAACACGCAAAAATAAAGTCATGCGTTTTATAGCACTTAGAATTATAACTCCACTAAAGGTGTTGTTTGTTTACACAAAATACATTTTTTCCTAAGAGTTAATAAAACTAATAGTTTTTTTTAAAATATTTTTAATCGTTAATTAATAAATACTGAGAACTTCATTAAAATTTGTTGATTTCCTGAATTTTGGTAAATTTTTAGTGAAAGGAACGGTCAAAGTGTTTATACATTTGGGGGATCGGTCATTCAATGTGCACGTACCTAAAAATATATACACGATCATAGTCATGAAAAACGAATGTAGGGAACATTATTAGTTAATTTTATACTCACTTTATAAAGGTTAACAATTATGTGAAAAGAGCACCAATTAAGTCTGGCAATTCAAGCCAGTTATGTCACACACTAATGTAAGTTGACACTTGAAGGATATGGAATATCGTTTAGTACATAACTGCATGTACTGTTCATGAAAGAGTTAGCGTTTCCTGTTTCATTTCACACACACACACACACACAAACCACACGCACACACATATTCAAACGACCGTTTTCAAATGTGAAGTATATTCCTTAAGCTTCCAGTGAATGTCAAGTATTCAGGATATAAATGTGGGTCGTTTTGTCACTTTCTTATTTTAGTTATTCCATTCGTAAATTAGTTGTAGGCTATTTTTAATTGTTCAGTTTCACGATAAGGTCTTTAGGACTGAATACGCATTGTTTTAGGGCTAACCTCTCGGCAACTTTTTATGCTTACCGCTAACCCTAACCCTAACCGCTACGCCTCACTGTCGTGAGGCCAAACAATATCTGAATTACAAGGAAACAAACTGTTTAAATCAATTTTTAAAAAATTAAAAAGGATCGGGGAGGAGAGGGGCAGTGAGAGAAAGGTACAGTCAAAGCATTCCTTCTGAAGCCAAGCCCATGTCATTTTGGACTTGTCCGTTGGCACCGAGTTCTGTTGCCACACCCAGGGTCTGTCAGCAGCCACCTGATTGCACCAGGTAATCACCACACAATCAGCAAAATCCCGGGGTACGGCATAAAGAATTAGTAACAAAATACGGTACAGAATATATACACATGTATATAATCAAATAAGATTATAAATAAAACTGCAAGGCGGGGCAAATACCATAACCAGGGAGCGGAAAAGCATCGTATTCCACATTATAACCTGAAAAAAACGTATCCTAGGGTTACCGTATCCCGGAGTTTGACTGTGCATCCAAATAAACTTTGGTGTTGACTTTCAAGCCGACTTTGAAGATGTGAGATGGCATGATGTGGCCTTCACTTGAAACTACACCAAAGATAGTAACCGTGGCCAGAAACTTCATTGAGCAGTGTTCTCAAGTGTTGAACCGTCCGGATTTGCATTTTGAAGGTGCTGGTAATGGTCCTGTTGTCATCATTAGAGAGCATGAGTTGTACAGTGGCACATCTCCAATCTCGCTCATTGAACATGGTGTCACTTTAACATGATAGAAGGCTCCTATCGCTCTTGTGATTTGTACACAACAGGTCAAATAGTACATGTTGTGCATGATTTCGAAAGTGAAAAATTTTTTTTTGTTTGTTGTCTAATCACCCCAGTCTATGTTCGGTGCCACTGTGATGTAGGGGCTACTAAAACTCTCTTTTATTAAGAGATACGGTGAAAGTTTATGAAAGACCACCCTCCGCCTGTATATTCCAGAATTTAGCTTTTTTTTTTTTACTTTTGGCACTTAAATTTCATCGATTCTAAACTTAACTTTCAGATAAAAAAAGTAAAATTAACAAAATAAATGTTTTTATGATTTTTATCGTCGTGTATCACTTTTCAATTAAAACGTTCTACTAAATTGAACACATACTTTGTGACCATCACCAGGAGAAATGCTGCGGTAAAATATTTCTCTGTAATGGTCACAAAGTACGTGTTGAACGTGAATAAAGTGTAAATCGGGTGTCAATATCAGAAACGTCCGTCATATTTGCATCTCATAAGTTTTGACTGTCGATCGAACGATCTTTTATATTAATTTAAAGCATGTTTCGCCTTACCCTTTTGGTTCGCGATGTTTCGACTGCTGCAATTGTAATCACGTGATTACGGTATAGCGACAATAAAATAAACCATTCATTCAAGCGCCGCTTGTTATGAATTTAGCTAAATACGATATCAAAAATCACTTTAAGAAGATATTATTTATTTAATGTGTATTTATTTTTATCGGTGACTTCTCTGAAATATATCCCAAGGAGTTTTATATGTAATTAATTTCATACGGTTTAAACAACGAAAAATTCAAGTTTTACAAATTCTTTATGTTTATTGAATTGTTAGGTGAAAGTACAGAATAGTTACGACGCAAATAAGTGTCAATATTTAATTTTTTCTTATTACAAATTTAAATCAATGTGAATTTATTCAAATGGTACTTTATCTCGCTAAGTCCTTTCCTCCTCCAAAAATATATGTAATCATTTCAACATATTTTTTGGAGGTGGAGGATTGACTTAGCGAGATAAAGGACCCTGCGAAAAGAACAACGATTTAAATTTTTTAGTAAAAATTTTAATTTCAAACAATATAAAAAGAACATTTTTGTATTTTTTATTTATTTTAAACATGTTGGTACCGCGCTATTTGAAAACAAAAATCAGTTAAAATTCAAGGTTAACGATATCTTTTCTTTTTTTGTTTTGCTACTTGTGCACTTATTAAACCGTTCGGAATTAATAACGTTATTATTTAGTAAGCCATTCTTAACATGGGGAGCGCAGGGTCTTTTTGACACTTCTGTATGACAGTTACATATTAGCATCAGAAATGAGTTATCGACTCCCGTTCTTAGAAAGAGAACTGCCATCTAGCGGCCATTATATAAACCTCAAATATCAACACGTGTTTACGATAATGCAAAAATATATAATAACGAAATGAAAAACAAAAAAATATATGAAAATCGAAGCATTTATTGTGTACAAAATGCATCAAAATATAATTTTAATGTATTAATATTATTTTTTCTCAATGAATGATTCATAATTGAAAACAGAATATGAAAAAACATTAAACATTTAGAGGTTTAAGATTTTTTTTTTTGTACTGAAAGATCGTATAAAAATATATGAAAATATAATTTTAGTTTTCACTTCCTTTTAGAAAAGGAATAGTTATCGACCCCTGACAAGCGACATATGTCGGTGGTGCTTAAAACTAAAATACAAAATTTGCCTTATGTAACTGTCATGCATAAGTGCCGTCTGTTTTGTAACTGTTCTGTACTTTCACCTAATGATTTAAGATAATATTTTTAATTTGAAAATACTTTTTTTTAAAGATAGCGCGGTTCAATAAGTTCAGAAGCTTTTTTTAAATAAAAGTGCTAGGTGGAAGCACAGAATAGTTACAAAACACCCTCCCCATGTTATGAATGGCTTGCGTGATAATGTTATAAATGAAGCACGGTAAAAATCAATAAATGTTTGTTTATAATTTTAAAAGATAAATAATAAACCTAAAGAATATATATAAAAGTTCGAAAACAGGAATATATTTTGTTTTTATAATTCTAAAAGAAATACTGGTTTACATAATACAGGACAGAAAGAAAGCAACCTCCCAAGGAAAAGTTCAAAAAAGCGTCTAGGACCGTGGAGATAAGCCGGCTGATATTAGTTTAAACATAGTAAATTAGTATGTGGCATCTGTTCCCACAAACCAACGACAGTTTCGTCCAGAGGGGAAAATTACTTTCTTATATACAAGAAGATATGCTCTAATTACATCGAGCTTCAGATTGGTATAAATAAAAGGTGAAATATAATTGAATAAACATATTTCCACACACATCACGCACACACACACACACACACATATATATATATATATATATATATATATATATGTGTGTGTGTATATATATATAGTAAGTTAGAAAAATGGCAATTAAGCTACACAGAATATTCCGCGTTTCATCCACGCTAGAATTCGTCAGGCTTATGCAAAGAGTTGTTGTAGTCTCGCGTTTTTAAATACGCATATTCTATTGAATTTTTAGTTAGCCAATTAGCTTCCTAGTTTCCACTGCTACCTTCCTAATCAGCCAATGAGGAGGCACTTACAGAACAAAGGCCCAGTTGACCTTATGTTGAACCCTTCCTTTGTGTGTGCTTTTTTTAGCAGGGAGTGTAGATATCTAGTGAGTTTACCAATGAAATGCTTACATATTTGCATTGACAAAATTAACGTCTAAACTAATTAATCGATCATTATGAATTTTAAAACACACCTGCTAGATTTAAGTGATCCAAATCTGAGTTACATTAAGTTTAATTTAATTTTATGCAAAGAATGTGAAAGCTCTTTTATGGAAATTCACGTACCTCCGATTTCTATACAATTTTAACAATAGGTATTAGACTTCAATTAATAAATATTCCCCAAATTCCAGTTGTTCGATATTGCTTTGAATGGCTTCAAGTTGGCATTTCATGGGTATAACCTCCCTGATTCAGGATTAAAATATAAGTTTGTTCATAGAAATGAAATATAGTAATTTCAGTTTCTATTTACCACACTGAAACTTGAGCTTTGAATTTTAGATATGTTCTAGAATCAAAATCTTCTAATAGATTTTAAGACGACTTAGAGTAAATCTTGAAGACGCTGTTTAGTATCATACTATATTGATTTTGGATTTGTAATAAGATATAAAAGTGGTGCAATGTTTGGAAATTAATTTTTACCTGTTCAGGTACATGTATTTTATAATATATATATATATATATATATATATATATATATATATATATATATATGCAAATAAACATTTACAGGATTTATTGTTCAAAAACAAAGAATACAAGATATGAATAATTGTTTTGTACTTGCTAAGCTACTTTTTCACTGCCCTCAATTTGTATTACATGCTACTGAAGTTATTCAGACAATAATTTGACAAAAAAAAAATACTAACATTTCTCTCCCCTTTCTACCACTCTTCTATTTTGGTTTATCACTTGCTACCACTACTCCACCTGTATACATAAATATTGCAGTCTGATATACATCGTGCATTCTTGATAAAGCCTGTTCTAGACGAAATATCGATTAAAATCAGAACTCTATTAATTTCTTTTTCTTTCAATTAGTCCTTCCTTTCGCTTTATTTTCATATTCGTTACTTATACATTCTGTAAAATTGCTCTAAACACACACACACACACACACACATATATATATATATATATATATATATATATATATATATATATATATATATATATATAACAAAAAAAGAATCTGTATACATTATGCATAAGCTCGCAGGTATATGAATGTTGTGTTTATCCATATTTTCCCAGAAATTTTATATGAAATATAAAATGAATAATATTAAAATTTAATTTCAGAGATGAATATTTTTGTGGCTTGTGGCTAACAATGACAGCTGGTGACATTTTTATACATTTTTGGCATTTGACAAACTACCTTCGTCTTAAACTGAATAAATATTTATCGTTTTAAATACTAGCTGGTGCATTATTAAACACTTCGTTTCTGTATATATTATTTATAAAACTGGATTTAATGGACATTTAGCAGAGAAAATATGTTAAATTGTCAGTTGAATTATAAATAATAGACTGCGAGAACACGATTCCATGTATGGAAATCAGAATAACGCTTAAATAACAAAGCAAATCTAATAAGAAATATAATGTAAAGAGGAAAGCAAGAAGAAAACAGTGAAAATGGTTAAATTGGTAGTGATTGAAAGTTAAAACTGTATTATAATTTCCACAAGGCCACAATTCGCCCCTGCATGGAGTATTGTTGCCATATCTGGGTTAGTGCATCTATCACTAGTTTCTCCCTGTTGGGTAAGGTCCAAAATAGGGTCTCCAATCTAATAGATCCTACTGTAAACTAGGCTCCAACCCCTGTCCCATCACTGCAATGTTGCACCCCTGCCCTGTGCCTGTTTTACAAATATTTTAATGGAATGTGCTCTGATGAATCCAATGCACTTGTGCCCCCTGATAGTACATATCCCCAACAAACCTACTTAGCAGCAAAATTACACCCCTTCACTGTTGAGGGCCCTAAATGTTAGAAAGCTTTCTACTCTAATAGCTTCTTCCCTAGAATAGCTAGACTTTGGAATTCCCGTCCTGCTGCCTGCTTCCCCTAGTGTACTGATGTACAGAAGTGAAGTTGAAATGTAAGCCAATATCTTGTTAATCTTTCTTAAGCATGGTCTCAGTTAGCATCCCCTTATGTCCAAGTGGCAATATGCCTTATTTGGAGTGAAGATGAGTAAAAAAAAATCCACCTCAAGGGAAAAAAACAACTAATTATTTTATTTGTATAAAGATCATTGTTTTATATTGATTCTAAAATCTTGATACGGAAGAAAGTATATTAGCAATGTTCAAATCATTATTAGTGTAGACAATTGATCAGTCAAGATCATACATTAAATGTTGACGAATGAGGTTCACTCCTGAACAGAAAAACGGGAAATTATAAAGTTTATGCTGTCTCATAATTGATTTTACTTTATTCAGCTAATAAGGATTAGAGATGACTGTAACGTTCTAATATAATGTGAATTATACTGGCACATGAATTGAGAAATTATAAATCTCTTATAGTGGAAAGGAGCGTGTTTTTTGTGTGAATGGTTGGAAAGACCTCGCTTGCATTAAAAGTTTGAGATGCGGGAACGGTTTGTATCTGATTTTGCTTAAGCATAAATCGCTTATTTCATGTTAGATTTGTGTTCATATTTAAACCAAGGTATTCTTCCTTCTCATAATATTTTAATATAAGCTTAAGTCTTAGGGCATATCAGCAAAATTTTCTCCAGGTATCACCAGACCTATATATATCATTACAGAACAGATGTAGCATTAAATTCATTTTCAATAAGTATTAATTTAATAAATTCACTTTATTATTGGTCCCCCGACAAAAAAGGGTGAACCTGTAAATTCACCCTTGTCCATTCGTCCGTCCATATTTTTCTCAAAAACTGCGCCTTGGAATTTTTTTAAATTTGCATAAACATTAAATATGATATGAGTAAAAAAGTAAGAAAACAGATTTTCCGGGAAAACTCCGGTTTCCCTCCCCCCTAGTGGTGCCTTTCGGGTAAAGATGGCTAAAATTGACACTTTTGTGCTTATCAAAAAGAAAAAAATCGATGCCTTGAATTTTTATAAAACTTTCTGAAAAGTTGTAACTAACTGATTTCTATATAATTTTGTTTGTTTCTACTTCACGATAACTCTTAGGTGTGCCACAGGGGCTCGTTTAGGACTAATAAAAACACTCTATTTTGGGGGCTATTTTACCATATTTGTCCAAAATTTTCTGTGTATGTCTATTTAGCAGTTTTACATGGTGATGAACTCTAAGGCCTTGGGGACTTTTGAGGCTAAATGGGGGGGGGGGTAAATGATGAAATTAGTCATTTCTCTTTTTTGCATAGTGCAGAACTCAAATTTACATAGGTTAAGGCCTAAAACTGCACCGTTTGCTCATTTCCACCAAGATTTGGTGTCCCCTGGGGACTTTTAGGGTTTAATGGGGGGAGGGGAAAATGCTGAACTTAGTCATGTTTTTATACCTCGTTCACTATGCACTCACGAGGGACCATGAATGCTTCACTTTTTATATGTTGAAATCAGATGTGTCAGTCATTATATAAATCCAGTCTATTTGTCCAAACCGCAGTTTTTGTTTTTTTCCACTAATAACCAACAACCGCATCAAGCAAGGGAACTCACTCTAAAATACAATTCAATACAAGGGAGATAACAAGATGAACAACTAGAAGTTCCCATTAGATATTCTTAATGGCTAACCAAAAGGCCTGGAAGTAGAAAGGGGTTGATATTGTTTTTTATATTTAATGGTTTTAATTTAATAAATTTATTTAACTGTTTATAAGATTTTAGAAGTATTTTCAATGTGATCAGAATCACAGAGGCATAAAAATTAACAAATTATCGCAATTGCATGGTATTATGTTGGTGCAAAAATAATGTTGTTTTTATACATGCATATATATATATATATATATATATATATATATATATATATATATATATATATATATATATACTTCGGAATAGTTTTTATTTAACAATCAGTGGTTATGTAAAAAGTGTATATATATATATATATATATATACTAGCCCGGGTGCCCGGCGTTGCCCTGGTGTTTGTAGGTGTGTGTTGAGCAAAAAAAAAAAGTTGTGGTAGGCAGGCAAACTCGAACCTGTGCCGCGAAGGCGGAAAAGAAAGTGGAGGTGTGTGTAAGGGTGTTGGTTAAGCGAAAAAAATAAAAATAAAAACGGCAAATTGTGAGTGCAAGAAAAAAAGTGGTAGTAAACAGGCAGGCTCGAACCCGTACTGCGAAGGAGGAAAAGAAAGTGGGGAAAAATGTGACGCATTAGCTGCTGTGCCCACCACCAAACTGGAAGTGATGTATGTTTAAATTAAAGCTAGACAATCGAAAAGAGGCGATGACTTTCGAAAATATCGGCGAAAAAATCGACCCCTTGAAAATTGCTCAGTTGAGGATAGAGGAATTAATGTTTTTGGCCAATTCTTTCGCTCTTTGTCGTCCGAAGGGTCGAGTTTCACAACAATAGCGATCTCATGAAAATCCGTCACCTTGGTCGAAAGTTTTTGCGCGACATACAAACAGACATACATACTTTCATTCATTCATACATACATTTAAACAGACAGGTGAGATTTATATTATACTAGAGGTGGGAGGGTACCCGGCGTTGTCCGAGTGTTTGGAGGTGTGTATGGTCGGGCGGGGGTGGGTTTGTTAATGAAAACCTAAGAATAAGCGAAGTAAAAAAAGAAAACAGAAAAACGAACGTTAAAACTTAAGCGGGGGGTACCCGGGCGGTGGGGAGGGGGTAATCAAAACATCGAAAAAGAAAACACAAAAAAACACTAACGTAAGGCAAACGAATGATGTTAAATGCAAAAATCGAAAAAACAAAAACAAAAAAGAAAACAGAAAAACGAACGTTAAAACTGCTTTAAAAAATCTGAAAAATAAAAACAAAACAAAAAAAGACACGTGAAAAATGACTTAAATAAGCCTGTTTTGATATTAAAATTTAAAAAATCGGTGGGTACCTGGGTATTTTGGGGTATGTGTGGTCGATCGGGTGTGGGGGTATTAATGAAAACCTAAGAATAAGCGAAGTAAAAAAAACAGAAAAACGAACGTTACGTGAAAAATGGCTTAAATAACACTGCTTCAATATTAAAATTTAAAAAATCGAAAAGAGACATCTCACCACGATTCGAACCCAAAACGTTTAGATAACGAACCAACGCTCTAACCAACTGAGCTAACACGACGTACATGAAATTGTGTCAGTTCTTCAAATATTTAAACTAAATCAGGTCATGGCGTCATCTGACGCATGCTTAGAACCGATCTCGTTATGAGAGGACGGTTTTTGTTGACCCCCCCTTGTAGAAAAGTGTTAATTTCAGGATGAAAAAATTAACGTTTTGGGCCAATTCTTCGATATTTGTCGGGCGAAGGATGGGGCTTTTATATGAGACCAAGTTTGTGAATTTTTGTTCAGTCTGTCGAAAGTTTTTAGCAGACACACAAACATATATATATATATATATATATATATATATATATATATATATATATATATATAAACGACATTATTTTTGCACCAACCTAATAGAAAGGAAGGTGGTCCGTATTAGTGTTTTAACAAGCGTATTAATTGAACATTAAACGAAAGTTAACAATAGGACAGCATTATGTAATGGATTTCGCTGAGTTGAATGTAAGTCAGACATTAAGATTCTCAAGTTAAAAATACACAAGACATTTAGCAGGATCAAAATGTTTCTCACTGGTGAATATACTTAGTTTCTCTCAAATATTCTTATAAAATAACTTGAAACATATTAGTGTAAATTAATTTGTGTTTTTTTTTCTGATCTATTGATTATTTAAGTTATATTGTTTTTTTTAGTTTGTCTGTGCATAGATAGAAACGTGATAGATTAGCAAACACGAAAGGCAGAGAACACGTTACTAAGACAGTGGTTTTTAGGATGTTTCAAAAAATGTCTTAATGATTTTTTTTTATTTGATATATGTTTTATAACTAGGGTTATGACAACAGCATATTCTTCTTATTGTTTTGACTCTCGAGTGTGTGTCCGTTGATATCTTATATGCTTTTATACAGAGTGATGTGGTTTTTAGTTGATTAACTTTGTTGGATATATACTCGAGAGTCAAAACAATGATAAGAATATTCTCTTGTCCTAGCCCCATTTATAACTATAAGAAAATTAACATAAAAAACGATATAATTGAAAAAACTAAGTGACTTTTGATTATTATCAAACGAAATAAACATAACGGCTATTCAGTGTTTAGTTCAAGCTAATTACTTTTCCTTAAAAACAAACTTCTAATGTTTTCTACTAATGAAATCAATACATAACTGCTTTCACGATAATTACTTTATTTTTCAAATCTTAAGTAGGATTTTTTTACGCAAAATATCAAAATCGTATTTTCTTTGTACTTGCAATAAAGCTGTTAGAAGCAAGGTAAAGATGAAAATTGAGATACCAAGCTATTATACCGAAACCGTTCAAAATGCGAGTATGTTAGTCTCTCTAAATTACATTATGATTTCTTTTCTAATGCAACGATAATCACGTTGACATACCGGTTCCCATAAGATAATTGGAGCTAATCAACGTTCAGCCGGGTAAGTTCTTGGACGAGTGGCTATTTAAGAATACAAAGTGATGTCTGCAAAAATCCAATCCTAGTGGGATCGTATCCGGTTGTTTTGATAAAAATGTTCGAGTTCGCATCGACGAAGTTGTTCGAGATCGTGTCAGGTCGTTTGGCGGAGTTGTTCAGGATCGTGTTGGGTCGTTTCGACATAGTTATTCGGGTTCAAATTTGTGGAGTTGTTCAGAATCGTGCCAGAAGCATGTGGACGGGATTATTTGCAACTGTGTTGAGTCATGTCTACGACATCGTTTAGTTTCCGTTTGTTATCCAGTTGATTTGACAAATACAACGAACATTTTTGGACCGTTTATTGTTTGCAATGCTTGCCAGACATTAGCTGACAATGACATATCGATGTGAGATTCTTTTCTTAGGAGTTAATATTTCCAAATTAAAATACGTTCTTATAAACAAGGTTTTCTGATAAACATTTTGTTAGACTTATGTTTGACGTTAAAGTATATCAGGTGTTGAGACCCCATTTTGGGTGCTTTAGAGAGTGTGAAATCACCTCCTTAGTTGCCATTATTCTTAGGTCTTAGCCGGTCCTGGATAGTAATACCTGACAGAATCCTGAAAATTTCAAATTACCTTTTTTTTTTACAGATTGCAAGTATCCCAACGCAAATGCATGCCAATAAAAGACACTTTACTAAACCACTTGCCATGAATTAAATATCTTGTTTCAGAACTAAAACCTAAAGGAAAATTAAAGAATCATTGATTTCCTTCTCCATAGTGAAAGTGAAAGCCGGATATATTGAATTAAATTGATTGATAACATTCTTTGGCTTCTGTTTCCGTTTTTAAAAATGGAAAATGTGTCATCTCCATAGCGAAAGAAACAAAGCGCTTGATTACTATATTCTAATAAATATGGTTCAGGGAACTGCACGAGACTATTGACAAGGGAAGGGCTCACTGAATTACCCGTAGCAACTGCATCAAACTGTCGATACATACTATCGTTGAAACTAAATTTAACAGACATTGTGGCATCTTTCCTGAATGAAATAAAAGTAGGTTGTGGTTGGAGAGGGCGGCAAAGAATCGCACAGCATAAAGTTTCAACACAAATAAAAAGGATCTCATGAAAAATAACATTTGTGAAAAGACTGTATATCAAAAGAAAATGAAATCGAGAGAAAGATCAATATAAAAACAAATCTAAAATAACTTGAAACACAATTTTTAGAACATGCTGCTAATGTTATAGATCTATACCTCATAATATCCTATAAGAAATTTTATTGGATGTATCATAACATGATGTCATTTTAACAATAATCCATAGATGGATATTAGCTGGAGGATGTTTTTAGAAGGAACATTTGTTAAAATTAACCTAATTCTATTAACTGTGGTTCAAATCAGAATGAATAAAAACAAAGTCAATAGTTTGTTGTTTACGTTTAAAAAACACTTTATTCTTAATTGTTAGATAGATTAAACATAACACCCTTACAAAAATTAAAGCAATAAAAAAAATTAATCTTAATAATAATAATACTTAGTTAATTAATACTTATTACTAGCAGGACTACCTGTCATTGTCAGGGGACATAAATAACAACTTGGAAAACTTAAAGTGTGTAACACGTTTTTGAAAAAGCGTACCTACTTTTCTCTTCTATAAACTTTTTTGGTTCAACATCAATCAAACATTTTTGTTTAAGGATAGAATTGCTACAGTTTAACTATTTTTTTTTAAATTAAAACCTCGGTTTAACGGCAAATTATTGACAAAATAAAAATATGCTTAAAGGTAAAAAATATTTGTAAATAAAAACACTTGCAATTTTCTTTTTTTTTTTACATAGGCGTCACCATTTATCAAGGCCGATAGGCCACTCAAGGATAAGGATTAAAGAGTGTAGAGTAGTCAAAAGGACAAAATAGTAATCGGTAGTAATTTCGTAAATTTGTTAACTTAAGTGGAACGGCTCATCAATGGAATGAGTATATATATTTTAGCTAGGCTCGAAGGATTTAAATGATCGTGAAGAAACTTCTTAAAATACATAATTAAAACAAAAAATATTTGATACAATAAATAATTTGCAACGCTATTGATAATGTTTGCCCATTCATTCAATTATTTTTATTATTGCTTTTGTTTGGATTAATGTTTTGAAACATACACGAATCAGTCAGGGAATTGGTTTCAACCTTTGGTTTGCGTTCATGCCAACCGGACACACTCCGATTGGTTCTCCGTCTTCGTCTTGTTTTCACAATTCTGACATAATTTCTCATTGAATACCTTGCACATTAGAATAGCAGTTGTCCTGAAACTCGCTTGGCTAGTCACATAAATACAGTGTATCTACATTACTTAGATATCACCCAATGTATATTTCTCTGTCTTTACTCTGACAATACTTGTACTTTCGATTAACTTTGAGAAAATTAACAATCAACTTTTTCTTAGAATTCAGCCATTAGATTCATGTATTTTCTCTCTACACGTATACAAATCAACATGAATCATTATCGAAATATTTTTTAATTTGCATGAAATTTCAACCGTTAATACAGGTGACCCCCCCCAAAAAAAAGCAGAGGACATTCAATTGTTTTTTTTGTTTTTTTTTTGAGCATTTTACAGTCAATGGAGAAAAAAAGGCCAATGACCCTAGTGTTTAGATGCGAGTTTTGAATATAATAAACTAGTTATGACCAACGTTTCATTTCATTCGGATAAAACACTAAGAAACAGGGCCTAATTAGAGTTGGGGCCCGTTTTTTGGGGTCACACTGTATAAGAAACCAAATAAGAAAATGTCCTCAACTTTCAATTTGATCTGAGCATTTTACAGCGTTTTGAGAGTTTATGCTCATATGTAATGCACCCAAACACCATTTGACACAAATTAAGCCAAGTTCTAAAAAATTCAATTGCTTCTTGTAACATACGACGTGGGAGTGGCGTATAAGCCCCAAATTTTAACATAAACATCTACTTTGAAAATTCACATGTTTCCGATTTTTAGCAAATTATTATGTAATAACATAGTTATATACTTTTTAACCAAACGCTTGTTCGAAATAGACTATCCATAAAAGAAAATCGATTTTTATTTTTGTCTTCTTTTCTAAGCTTTCCATGAATGAGAAAAAATGAGCCAAATATGTTAAAACCGTGATAAAACTGGGGAGGGATGACTATGAAGGAGGAAAGTTTTCGTCAGGTTAGTTTTTAATATGGAAAAGATTTACCTCCCAAAAACGTACTTTGCAGACGTGGAAATAGACAGTCTTCACTAGTTAACTTTGTTCATAAATGGAACCTCCTAAAGTTTTCTAAAATAACAACAAAAAAGATTAGTCTCTAGCATTTCTAGAAGTGATTTTATAGTAATTTTGCTTATGTAAAACGTTAGGTTTTGTCACTCATCATCAGAACCGGTTATTCAGAGTTCCCAAAACAAGCTTTATAGTTTGATGGATCATTTAATGTGAAAGAAAATGGCTAAATATGCCAAGTCATTTTTAACATATTTGTAACTGAACTGACTTCGATGTAGAAAAAAAAATTTATTTGTAATGAAAAAAAAATTGAAATTTGACCCCAAAAATTAAAATTAAAATTTCCCATCTAACTTTTTTTTTTTAGGTCCAAAACTATGGACCGAAACAATATTACCTCCATACTCTTAACAGTTATTCGATTGTTTACATTGGTTACCTTAATATTTTCAAAGTTAAAATTCTTTCTAAAAATACATTTGAGAATTACGAGAGGGACTTCATGAAGGTTGCCAATCTGCTAAGTGAAAGTGATTTTTGTGGAATGAAATGGATTCGAAGACATCCAAGTCGTCAGTCCGTGTCATTAATCACTTGACCACCGTCACCTTCCATCCCATTAGTAATCCCACTATTTAAATGCCTATACTTGAGAACAAAGCTAAACTAATGGCTTTATTTCAATGTGTGGAAAAGTCCAGCCCCTCAAAAAGGGACATTTTTGATTGAAACAAGAGATTAGTTGTCAATGACTAAAATTAAAAAAAAAAAATTATAAATCCGATTTATTCCATATTTCGAACATATGAGGGGCGTGCAATAAGTAATGCCCCGACCCACTTCTAGTTGTCTGATCTAGCTGAAATTTTTCATGTACAATGATTTATATAGGTTATGTGGCAAATTACAGCTTTGAACTAATTGTGGTTTCTGTTTTACAGGTGTTTGAACTGAGTCAGGTGTGAAATGGAACCTGTTGAATGTCGAGCAGTGATCCGGTTTTTGTATTTGAAAGGACGCACGCCACAGGAGACTTTTGATGAAATGAAAGAAACTTATATTGATAATGCTCCATCATATGACCTTGTGAAACGCTGGCATCGTGAATTCAAACATGGCCGGAACTCTGTGGAAACAGCTCCCAGATCTGGTCGCCCCCCCCCCTTCTGCCAGTGATGAGGCATCTGTCCGTCAAGGTGAGGCTGCCGGTTTGGAACATCGGTGCATTATTATTCGCCAAATAGCCCAAGATGTCAAGATTAGTACAGGGTCTGTGGAAACTATCGTTCATGACCATTTGCATATGCATAAGGTGTCTGCCAGATGGATTCCCAGGTTGCTCACACCATTCCAGAAGCAAGAACGCATCGAGTGCTTGAGGATGAATTTGGAGATGTGCCAAGAAGAAGTTTTTAAAAAAATTGCCATCTCAGCCAAAGTTTTTCAAAAGACTGATTACACAGGATGAAACCTGGGTCCATCACTATGATCAAGAGACCAAATCCCAGTCAATGCAGTGGAACCACTTGGACTCACCACCTCCAAAGAAGATAAGGGTGCAGCTCTCTGCTGGCAAGGTCATGCTCACAGTCTTCTGGGAGCAAGACGGAGTAGTGATGACAGAATTCCTGGCAAAGGGTACCACAATTACAGGAACCTATTATGCTTCACTTTTCAGGAATTTAAGGGAAGCTATCAAAATCAAGAGGCGGGGCAAGATCAGCAAAGGTACCCTCCTCCTGCAGGACAACGCTCCGGTCCACAAGTCGCACGTCGCCAGATCAGAAGCACGGGCATGTGGTTATGAAATTCTCCCCCATCCTCCCTACTCTCCTGACCTTGCACCCTCTGACTTTCACCTCAGCCATGAAGTTGTTTTTGAAAGGAAAGCGTTTCGCAGATGATGCAGCCTTGATTTCTGAAGTCACGTCGTGGTTGGAGGACCAACCTGGTGTGTTCTACAAAAACGGTCTCCAGAGCTGCATGTAACGATGGGAGAAATGCATAACTCTGGGTTGTTCCTATGTAGAGAAAGACTAATAACTGTGCCAAGTTTCGTTGCTCTACTGCTATGGGAAGTGGGTCAGGCGCATTACTTATTGCACGCCCCTCGTATTCTCGTTAAAACTGTCAATATCAATAAATCCCTTTTCTCCATCAAAGAAGAGGTAATGCAGGATACTCTTACATTTTTATTAGTTTTTTTTTTTTTTCAAAAAGTGATTGTCATAAGGCATAAGTAGGTATTAACCAATAATAATAAATAAGAAGTTTTTTTTCGTAATATAAGAAGTCTTTACAAAATAAAACTTTTCAAAGATGATGAATTAAAGTACAATTCTTTCAAAAGTGTATTCAGGAAATAAAGATGTTATAAGCATTAATAAAAGTTAATGAGATAGTAGATCTCATTGCTGGACATTTCATTTGTTTTCCTTTTCACTCCTACACAAGTATTATATTAAAATTATCGTGTCTATCGGCTTATATTCTATCAAGCCTTCTGTACTGTTCATAACTTTATGTGCCTGTGTGTATGTATGTATATATATATATATATATATATATATATATATATATATATATTAAAAGATTTGACTCATGTCCGAGTAACCTACATCTAAAATTTCAAGTGTTTAGACCCAAAAATGGCAGAGTAGTTTGGTAGAGTCTGCAAAGGTCAACTCTTTCAATTATGACTTCTTGGCAGCTTAATTTTCGGTCAAAACTGATTAAAAAGCTTGCTGCATGTCTGGATACCCTTTATGTAAAATTTTCGAATGTTTAGACCAAAAATTGGCTGAGATGGCAATTTTTTTTAAAAACTTTCACCCCAATTTTGACCACTTAACCTTTATTGTTTTGGGTTCAAATCAAATTAAAAAGTTTGATCCATGTCCAAGTAACCTATATGAAAATTTTCAAGTGTTTCGACCCAAAATTGGTGGAGGAGTTTGGTAGAGTTTTTAAAGGACAAATCGTTGAACTCTGACCTCTTGATAGCCAAATTATTGGCCAAAAAATGATTAAAAAGATTTTCTTAAAACTCAATACCCTTATGTCAAATATCGAGTCAGTAGACTGAAAAGTAAAAGAGTAATTTGGTAAGGAAATGTACACATACAGACAAACACACAGGCAATTTCACTTATCTCTTCTCTTCTTCTATCTTTATATTTATCTTCTTCTTCTATCTATCTATCTATCTATCTTCTTCTTATCTTATCTTATATATAAATAAAATGAATTAATTTTTCCCCTCCGACTTTGACCTTAATAGGATTAAAAATCATGACATTACATGCAAATTAGATTCAATGGAAGCTGCAACATCTTTTCTCTCTATTAGATTTCTCCTTTCCCATCTCCCCATTTACACCGCAACGGATGCGTTCACAAGGAATAGTACGAGGAAACACACCAGTTTAGAATCGTACAAGGTTACTTATTCCGTTTTTTTTTTTTTTTTTTTTTAAATCTTTTCCCCCTGATTTATGCTTTCTGTTTTTTCCATAATAAAATAGAAAGAAAAAAGAAAAAAAAAAGACGCGAAAACGCGATTACTATTATTGTTCTTTTTGCTTTTTTTTTTCGTTACTGTAAGACGCAAACTGCGAGACTAACCGGATTTTACTTCCAGTTTTAACGACTCTAACCATGAAATTTAACTATGACCTTTATTTATTAATACTTTCAACTCAACATTTAGTTTTACACAAAGATTACAATGCAGCGATATCGTGAAATCACTTGCATTAAATTAAAATAAATAAATTCATTTAGAATTTGAGTGTGATGTGACTACTGAAACTAAACCAAAACAAGCTTCAATGCAGAATTGATATTTGACCTAATTCACTTTTTATTCAATTCATCACGTTTTTTTGGAGGGAGGGGCGCTTTCGCCTTAATGATTCGAGTTCGAGCCTCCCCCCCTCCAAACTTTCTGGGGATTTTTCAAACACACGGGCACAGCCGGACCGTTCGTATTGCATCACGTTCATTTATTAATTGTTTTTTTACACGATTTTTTAAAATAGTTTTAACATGTTTTTTTTTTTTTACACAGTGGTCACCACTTATCAAGGCCCGGAAGACACTCAGGGATAAGGGTTGTTTGTTTTTATAATATTTAAACAGGGTTATGACTTCGCTTTGTTTTCATTTTTACCACCCCCCCAACAACACACGCCTCTAAACATCAGGGCAAGCCGGGCAACGCCGGGTACCTACCGCTAGTATATAATAAATTAGTTTTAACGCCAGTACGTATTGAAAGAGAAATGAATTGTTTTTAACTATTAAAATAATTTCCTACGCTATTGATACTGTTTATCAATTTATTTTTTATTAAAGCTTATGTTTTTATATTTTATTTTTATTATCGTTTATGTTTGAAACCCAACGTAAATCCCGAATATGCTGTTTTCACGGCCCTAGTTATTATTAATGCAATATTTTCGATTTCTAAAAGTAATTAAGATCTCTGATATTTCTAAATGAGATAAATTCTGTAATATACTTATGGCGTTTAAAATATTCGGATTGACGGACGGACAAACAGAAAAAATCTATTTTAATAAAATAGCCAAATATGTCATGATGACATTTAAAAACTCTAGTTAAACTCTATACACTTGGGCACCTCTGATAACCTTGCTCATATACATATACTACCAAAATAAATCCTTATGTATATGCACCTCTCTCTCTCTCTCTCTCTCTCTCTCTCTCTATATATATATATATATATATATATATATATATATATATATATATATGAGAGAGAGAGACAGACAGACAGAAAAAAATCAACGATAGACATGTTTGTGTGTGTATATATATATAAAAAAAGTTATATATATGACAAAGTATATATACAGAGCTCAACACCAAATTGTGAATCGATGTAAAAAGTTTGTGTACAGTGTGACAAGGAAAAGATGGATGACCTTTAAATAATTAAAATGCTGTGTATGACATTTTTTTGTCTAGAATTTTTCTAAACTTTTTTTAGACGTTACTTGCTTCAAAAATGAGAGGAGCGAATTTTAATAATGTATTTGCCGATTTTGGCTGGCTAAGATTTCATTATCTTCTCCCAGATAACTTTTTCTTTTTTATGGTATGACTATCTGCATCTGACTGTGTGACTCAGACTAAGATATATGAGAAGTGTAACAAAAATAATGCCTCCTATTTTTTTTATTCCGCTTAAATGAATTCGAAAGGATTGCGAATTGCATTGTTATGATGACTGAACTTATGCATTCATGACTTGAAAGTTTCATCCCTCCGTTGCAGATATTGACGCTGTCAGACTCTAAGAAATCAACCTCTGCCATGGACATGCACTGGAAGCAAAGGTGCGTTATTGAATCACTGGCAAAAATGAAAATGGTGGTGACTATGTAGAAAAAATAAATTCTGGAGCAGATAAGGACGTTCGTTTTAATGGTACTACTCTCGTTCTCGTAGCTCTTAAACTTTTTGAGTTAGAAAAATAGGAGGCTTTACTTTTGGAACGTGCTTCATGTTTATCTTTCATCTAATAGATAAAATGAGATTACCCCTCATTTTTAGAAATGACAGAAGAGGTTTTCGCCTGTGTTGGCACTTAATATTTACATAAGATGACCTCTTAATCGTTGAACTTGGAAACAAAAATTACAAAGAAAGAAAACGTCTCAAACTGGAAAGTTGAAAAAAGTATCAATCGGTATAGAAAGAAGAAAGGACAATGAAATAAAATGTCTGATTATTGAAATACTGAAGGATTACTACATTTGAATTCGTTTCAGATAGTTATTGCATTTTCCCTTCACTTAATATGAGTTCTCTCCCATCACACAGGTACAATTGTGACAGAAAAAACAATTTTAAGTGTTAAGTGGAGGGAAACTGCAAATAACAATATATATACATATATATATATATATATATATATATATATACGTTTTATTTTTTATTACCGCATCTTTCTGTTAAGTTACATTATTGTTTAGGATACATGGCCGTTTTTTTGGCCGTCTGTAGCGTCCTCAGACTTTTACAGAAGTGTTCGCTATGAGAAGGTATGTATGTGTACCTGTGACCGTTTCTTTTTAAGTATATATGTGTGTACATGTGGCCGCGACTGCTCGCTGACCCTCTCCAAACAATTAACAACAAAATAAAAACTAAAAATAAATAAACCGAATCATAGTCCCCCCCCGCCTCCAAACATAAGCGAACACCCAACAGCTCAAGACATACTTACCAAGAAATCACCTCACCAACGAGACGCTAAAAACTTTAACACTAAGACTCGAATTTTAAAGTAACCCCCCTCCTCCCTCCCCCACATATTCCCCTTCCCCTCATGTATCCCTATGCCCTCAGCCACACCAGAAATGAACCTCCCAGACCCTTTCTTCAGTTTTTATTAATCACCATCTCCACTATATATATATATATATATATATATATATATATATATATATATATATATATATATATATAATGTGAACGTGTCTGTGTGTATACATTTCCCTACACAATAACTCTGTCAATTTAAAGTCTACAGACTCGAAATTTGATATACAGGATATAGAGATTTGGGAAATTCTTTGTGATTGGGTTTTGGCCAAAAATTGTGCTGTTAATGGGTCAAAGTTCAACGATTTGACCTTTGAGAACTCTACCAAACTCCTCCGCCAATTCTGGGTCTAAACACTTGACATTTTAGATATAGGTTCCTTGGACATGGATCTAACAGAATAACTTAATTTGACCCCAAAACAATAAATGTTAAAGGGGCATAATAGGGGTCAAAGTTTTAAAAAATTGATCACTTTTTTTGTGCTCAACATACACCTCCAAACACCCGGGCAACGCCGGGCTGAAATGCTAGTATATATATATATATATATATATAGAGAGAGAGAGAGAGAGAGAAAGCGAGCAACATAGTACCAAAGATGAAAGTTGAACATGTAATGTTTTTTCTTTTTCATCTCCCCATACATATATGTCTTTTTAGAAAACAGAGGGTAAATCATTCCCTTTCGAATTGGTGCTCAATCGCTTTATTACTAAAAGCGAGATATAAATATCCGTTTCCTTATTGAATTAAGGCATGCATTGATCCGTGTTGTTCAAAAGGAATATTTTACTTTCACTTATCTATTTGCGTTTCATCCTACTCAACTTTTGATTATATTTATTTATCAGATTTAGAAGGAGGATTAGAACTCGCCCTTTTAACTACATTTATTGTTCTTACTGCTCTAAACACTGTGTTCTAATATTTCTTGCTGCACTGTTAAATATGAAGTAAATTATTATGATACAAACATTTTCTTCATATTTGTAACAACAATGTTTGTAACAACAATGTTTGTAACAATAATATTTGTAGCAATAATATTTGTAAAAATAATATGCCTGATAATATTTTGAGATAAAAATAATTATCGAAATGACCATCACTTCTTTTTCTGCAAACATGGTTTCTGATAATTATCTTCATTTTGACGCCCCTCCTTAATCGCTACCAGTGTTTAATCACGTAGTATGTCATGTATATTTTTATTACTATTCTTTTTCACGTTTGCTTTTCCTATATTGAAAGAATAGCTAACATTTAAAGTAAATAGTATATTCATCCCGTTCTAATAACGCATATGTTTTTAATTCTAATAATGTTATGATATTTTACAGAAACGCTTTTTGTTTCTGTAATTTTATACCAACGTCTGTTTGGTGGATAGAAAATAATTTCTCCTTTAAACTGTGCCGCTATATAGTCATGTAATCCTAATTACGTAAAAAGCTGAAAACGTTACAAAATTTAGCGAACAGATAGAATTGTTTATTTACTTAAAATCATCTTACTTAAACTAAGAGCATTATTTTATTTTCAGGTTTTACGATCATCTTTAACTATACGCTTACCAATCAACACATCATAAATCATCGGTCATAAAAAGTTGTTCTGCTAATAATTTGACTTCCTATTCTCCAGCATGTTAAGCAGACTTTGTATGCACCTTCTACATGAGCAATTTTCATGATTCATGTTTGGCACAAAAATTGTTATAACTAGCGGGACCTGTGGAAATTCCACAGAGGACTCATTCATATGTAATATATTGATGTTGGCTTCTGTAGATGATTAATGTAAATGGAGACGCTCTTAAAACTGCAAAAGTATTTATCTAAGCTAGCACGAACGCCCAGCAAAGCCCGGTCATAAAGTACGCTTAAATATGATATTTTTATTCTTGAAGATTTCGTATACATATTAGTATAGAGTTAATGTTCTATCGATTTTTATATATTTTAAAATTGCTATTTCAAAAGTAAAAAAATATATCCCTATGGTTTGGGTGCAGTAGCTTGAATCGAAATCAAAATAAAAGTTTATAATATATATATATATATATATATATATATATATATATATATATATATGTATATATATGTATATATATATATATATTTAACTTGAGTTTCTTCAGCAATAACCAAAACTTATGAAGAATTCTTGATTAAATTATTTATGACAAGAAATGGAAGTACATAACAATTAAACGACCCAGTTGTAAGCGTGACACAGAAAATAGCACGCGCTATCGTATCAATATATAGATGATTTTCTTTTAGTAGCTATTTCAAAGGAAATTTTATATTATGTCTACAATTTGTAACAATAGCACTTCTACAGGAATTTTTTTTTTGACATCTTTAAACTTGAAATTTTTAGTTTCTCACTTAGGTATAATAATTTACAAATCTACATATATCTTGCCTTAAAATATTCCACGTGACTACCAAAGACAGCTACCACCCGCTACCTTTAACTTTCCGAACGTTATTAGACGGTAATGTGTTAAGTATTAAAATTATAAAACTTTATTACAAATCTGATGTAGTTTTCTCTTTGTAATACTTTTGGTATTTGGGTTTTCAGTAGCATAATATTCCATTGTTTTGTTTATCAAAAAACATAATGTAGCAATAATTTTGCAAATTGGAATTAGAACTGAGTTTACAATTGCATTTTCCTTCGGGTTTAATTTTCTTATTTTCACTCAAAATTTTATTATTATTATTATTATTATTATTATTATTATTATTATTATTATTATTACCATCTGTCCATTTTATTCTTATCTTTCATATTATCTTTTAGTCTTTGTTGTGTACCTTAATAATTTCTGAGTTTCCATTGCAGTTGTATTTCAATTTATCTATATATTAATACGATAGTGTGTGTGTTATTTTCTGTGTCACATCCGGGTTGCTTGATTATTATGTACTTCCATTTCTTGTAATGAATAATTTTACCAAGAATTCTTCATAATTTTGGTTTCGGTTTCGATTATAGCTGATGGCACTTAAGTCATCTATTTTTTTATAATTAATTTTTTCCAGAATCCCTCCTAAGTTTCGGTTTCGATTATAGCTGAAGGAACTAAAGTTTTATATATATATATATATATATATATATATATATATATAATGTTTGGGATTCGGTTTCAATCCAAGCTGACAAACTCAAGTCATATAGATATATATATATTTTTTGAAATCGCAAATTTATAATATATAAAAATCGATAGAACATTAACTCTACATTCATATACACGACATCTGCAAGAATTATAATACTATATTTCAGCGTATTTTACCACCTGGCTACGTCGGGATCTCTGCTAGCTTAGATAAATATTTTGCAATTTTAACAAAAGAGCTTCTCCATTTACGCTGAACATCTACAGAATGCCAACATCAATATATTACATATGAATGAGTCCTCTGTGGAATTTCTACAGGTCCTGCTAGTTTTTATTTATTTATTAAGATAACAGAATAGTTATGGGAAAATATTTATCGATATAATTAATAAATTTTTTATCCAGTTTGTTTTTCAGCGTATTATGAAGTAGAGTGAACCAAATGTTTCTATTTCATTATTTGTATTGTTTCTTAATATTTTCATAATTAATATAGCTGTTAGATGCTACTTAATTTTTTATTAGTTGATTTCTTTCTAAGTTTACACTAACTAGAACAAGTATATGTTTTGTAACACAAAAAAGTAAGGAAGGAAGGAAAAAAGTAATAAAAAAAGGCAAGACTGCAAAGTAACTCAGTAACAAGCAACGACAGTCCCCAAGGATTCTCGTACAACCGTCTCAACAGATTTTCTTTACCGTTTGTTCTTGTTCTCCCCGTGGCCTTCTTTTATGCAGTTGAGCGTCGAAGTTTTCTGTCGCTTTACTAGACCGCTTAGTTATAAAAGCTGTGGCCGCCGCCATCTTGATTCTTTCTTCCCTTCCCCCGACAGCTTGATTCCACATGATGCACACACGTACAGACGCTTTAATGGTAAACCACAATTTTCTCTACACTTCCCCCTGATCTCATAATCACAGACAGGGCAGGGAGATGACGATCGAAGAGGAATGAGATAGGTGTCATCCTCATGGGTGCTTTCATCTGCAGTCTGAGGCTTGAGAATCACTGTGTCTGCTGGAAGTCTGCTAATATTCGAATCACTGCCTGATAAAACTGGTGTAAACCAGAGAAATGGCTCATTGATTTCAGAATCCATTTCGGTTTCATCATCCAACAGTGGTTGCAATTGCGTTGCCGGCCATAAGTCTTTAACATGACAGCGTACACCATCAACATGCACTGAATATCGGCTGGTTACCTCAGTGGCTCATCTGGTAACATATTTTATCTTATACTTGCTATGCAGGTTTTTGACCCAAACGACATACTCCCTTCTTAAACTTCTCTCTGGTCACTTCCAGTTTTGGCCGTGGGTTGGCCTTCAATGTCCTTCACTCTGATGTGGTACCTATGCAATGTGTCGGCCAGGACTGTGGAAGATGAAACATCATTCTTTAGTATGATGTTGTGCCAGTAGACCACCTCAAACATTGTACAGTCCTTCCTAGCTGCAATGGTTTTGACGGTTCTGTGGTTTTGTTCAATGATCTCATTCTCACTCAGGCAGTGGGCATATTGATACGACAGATGCACGTCCCAACTGTCCACAAATTTCTTGAAATCCTTACTAGTAAATGCAGTGCCATTTTTGGTCAGTAGCTCCATTGGTGGGCCTTGCTCAAAGAAGACACTCTCTTACTGTGGAATGATGGTGGTTGCATCTTGCAAACCTAGATGGACCGCAATCAATAAGCGTAAAAAAATTCTCACCATTGTGGTGGGTTATGTCCATTGCCAGTCTATTCCATTTGTCTTTCGTTCTCAGTTTCCCCGTTATCCAGTGAACAGGTGCCAGATCAGTTGACTGGCTGGTTTCACAGGCTTTTACAACAGATTTCACATTTTCTTTGGACACTTGTGGGTTGATTAATCTAAATTAAATGTATTATCTATGAAGTTAACTGATTAAATATTTGGTAGTACTCCAACACATAAGTCTAAATTAGTCTTTCCTTTATGCATAGTATTTTTAAAGTTTCACCTTTCTCTTTGTTTAAGTTTCTTACTGTATATAGCTATCATCTTTATATTAAATGATGCCACTATTTTCTACTATATATCAGTGTATACCTTATAAATGCTTACAGGATGTTTAGCTTCTGCTGAATCTAAGCATCCATAACAATCTCAAAGGAGTTCCTCATTCTAGTCTTTAACTATTGATAATTCTGGATAAACATTGCTGCTCGTCGCCATTTCATCTTTGTTTATTTTCTTACCGTAGTTATTGTTTAAGGAAGTTAACTGACGAAAATGGATCACAGAAGTTTTATTTTAAGTTGTTGACGCCCGTTTCTCAGGAAATAGAGTTCTGCACCTCAGATTAGGCCATTTTCAAATTGCAACATCTGCTATAACTGTGCAAGCATATCTTGGATTGGCAGGCTATATTACAGTTGCTACAGATGCAGTTTATGTCTGGTTCTGATAGCTCTTTTTTTTGCTCTTTCTTCTTCCTCTACTACGAGTTGCTCCTCTTTTCACTCTTAGAATTGATTCCTTAAAATATGATTCACTCATAAAATTGTCTATCTCTTTATTTGACAGTAGTAGTATTAATAGAGATGTGGTTAACAGCTAATCATTATATAAGAGGTTTACTTGGAATGGGGGAAAATGCTAAATAAAAAAAACGACCATGAAACCGAGATATTAAGAAAAGAAAATACGAAATTGAAACCCAACCCAAAATTGTTATGCAGTACACACTACTAGAAAGGTAAAATTATTTCTCTAAACAAAACAATTTTGCACTATATTTATGTCCCCTTATGAAGATGAAAATCAAGATATAAAGGTACTAAAAATTATGTGATTTTGATTTTAGAAAATGTTTAAACTTGAAGGCTTAAGGAACCTTAAGAAGGAATTAAAATTGAGGGAATCTTGCTTAATTGTATTTAATGCCTCTAATATTAAATTCAGTGCAAATTTAAACTATCTGAGTTTTCAAACAGAAAGTTATGTACATAGTAAAACAACACAATACACATTTTAAGCAGTTCATTGTATGTGATCAAACGAATTCATGTTGCTATTTTACCTTTATCTGTGAGAGATTGCATGTTCATGATTTTCAGATTATCATCCATGTTGTAATGATCACCAATATGTATTTATTTGTATATAAATAAATATAAATCCATCCCATCACTCAAAAGTTATCAAGTACAAAAAGTGGCTATTTCTAGATAAAAGAAACCATTTTAAAAGAAAAAAGTGAGAAATCAAATAGCAAGTCAGACAACCTCCGCCATCTGAAATAAATGAAATCCTTTACTCTAAATTAAAATAATTTATATATGAAAATTTAAATTACTGATTTTATTCTATACAAATATTAGTGTGAACATTTATGAAGCCTACATTTCTTCCCATTATTTTTTATGAATAAATGCATAAAATAACCACAGTTGGATTTTTACCAGGCAACGCTGAAAGGTGTGCTGGTCGCTGAATATTATGATTTTTTTAAGCCAAAAAGTTTTGTCAGCTAAAATATCTTTTAGAATAATAAAAATATTTATTTACATTAATTTATGACTGTTAAATGTTATAACAATTTAGTTGATGACTTAGATGTAATGACATGTATAAACATCAGGTGATTATCTTAGTCACGTATACCAATGACGTCATTTTACAGCGGGTATGGTCTTTTTGAGATACGTGGAAATTAGTATTTAAAACTTGAAGGAGAAGTCGGGCTGACTGGTTGTAATAGCTTGAAGAACTTGGGGAAGTGAGGAGTTCAATGTCTATCAAATGTAAGGGACTTTCAAATGTAAGGAACGTAGGGTCAGTGTTGAAGCTTTATAAGGGGGGAATATCTGGAATAAAGTTGCCAGAAATAAAACCCAAGGCTCTATCGTTCTTGAAGAGATTTTTTATTATAGCTTTCCGTCAAGACAAGACCCAAGATGGACCAGATATGTTTCCAGATTGGCCCAATGTTGAAACCCCAAATAAATGTTAGTCGTTCTTTATGTGTAAAGGTATTTATATATATTATTGTTCCGTCATGAATTGTATTTAAATGTACATACACACACAACAGTTTAGATAGATGATCACACATATATACACTCGCATACAGTCATACACTAGATGATAATAGAAACTTGTAAAAATATACAACCCCATAACATTACAATGTGATTCCATAGTCTACAACGGTATCCACCATGTATATTCCCGTTCCCTTTTATTCTATTTGAAAAATATATTAGATTTCATGAAATTTCAACATTATGGTTGTATCTTTCATCTGATTTTTCAGAATCGAACATTAAGAAATTTGCATATTTCTGTTGAAATTCCGATGAAAATATGCAATCAAAAATGACATGCATTAAATGAATTATTTTTTTTGTTGGATTCTTTATTATCTGTCGGTCGGAAATAGCATTTTCTGTAGTTCATTGCAACTATCTGTCATGTGTAATTTTTAAATAACGTTTTTGTTGGTCTGTCACACTTTAATTTACAGTATCTTTTTGGTTAGTCTATCTCACTAAAGTTTGTAATACCATTTTTGTTGGTCTGTTATGCTGAAGTTGGTAATATCATTTTTGTTGGTCTGTCATGCTTATGTTTAAAATAGCATTTATATCAGTCTATGAAATTTAAATTTCTCTGTCTATTCATAGGTATGTTCTTTAGTATGTCACGCTTAAGTTGAAATAGGATTTTTATGCAAAACGCACTGATTGAATGGATGCATCTTATTGAATTGTCCTTTTTCATTTTATCTTCATTTAAGTGAATTTTATTATCGTAAAGTTCATTGTTATTTTCTCTGCACAATTTTCCTGCAGGATATTTTCCTAGGATAAAATGTCTGCATAATTTATTATTGCCATTAAAATTTAAATTAAGAGCTTTTAGTCTCTTGTGGGTTTAATTTTACATTTTCGTTCTATAGAATCTGGTCATGACAGCAATGCATCAATAGCATGCTAGAGTTTGTAACGCGAGGCTTAACCTGTTACGCTTAAACCATCGGTTACAAATCAATATCATGACTCAGAAAATAGAATATTCCAGATTTTCTTTGAATTTGTTTAACATTTGCTACTTTTCTCTTAAATATATGTAAAGTTGTCCAGTGTTAGTTACGAAGACAAAGAACTGGAAATAATTCCAACTCGCTTGTTCTTTGTAGCAACAACATTTATTTCCTCATTTTCTCTTTACCGCTGTGACGTGCCTGATGTGATCGTCTTCTCGGGTGTACTTCACACCTTACACGTGATCACGATAGTTATCCACATCTCTCATGTAATATTTCTCTTTTTATAGTCATTTTTTTTTCTTTCCCAGCGACGTCATTTCGCATGCATTTGAATCCATGCTTTTAAACATGTATTAATTCAATAGGAGAGTTAAAGTGAGCATTTATATGTCAGAATCAAACCAACCTCTGACAGATACGAATGTTTGAACTGTTTATTTATTCATAATAAATTTGCTTTAAAGTGTTATGGCAGTTTTATTGCATTTTCAATGGTCACAAATATATTAATAAAATCCTTATGTCCTTTAGGCCATAAGCATATATATTGTTATACATTTGAATATAATAAGCTTTTAGCAATGCACATTTGGTGATCGGGTGCAGAAAGTTGTAGAATAAGCCACCTTTTTTATTATTGTTATAAAACTGTGTGGAAGGATAGAGAATTCTTTGTATGATCATTTTCTGATATTGTAAATTTGAGAGTTTGGTCTTCTTGCTATATATCTAATATTATGCTACAGCTTAGTTAATCAACGGTTGTTTCCCCAAAGCATATGTTTCCATATATAATAAAATAGACACGATTATTCCCATCCAGAAAAATACCTTATAGGAAAAGAAACACTGGAGCAACACATTAATCTAAAATGACCAGGCTACCTGCCTGCATTTGATGCATGTTTTCCAGCTATTAATCAATTTCAGCCAATATACTAAATTCCTACACTAACTCCAAAGAACTTTCCCAAAGAAGTCAAAGCTAGAGGTTGTAGCACAATACTTCCTCATTCATTATGTTCTCTTCCTATCTTAGTTTACACTGTAACCAAATATTTCATAGGGTTTAATCATTAAACATGTCCATGATTATTTCATTTTATTATACTGTTTAATGAACAGTCCTCTAATACTCATTCAATATGGAAATAATAAATGCATCCGTATTTTTGCCGTTAGGCACTTTGAATGGCTGCTCAGATTCGCTTCACTAACCATCAAATTGCTTTTTTGAACACTTTAAGAAGTATTTTATTAAAATTCAATATGTCTAACCTCGTTACTTGCTTTGATCAAAAATATAGAAACCACTGCCTACAACGCATAGCAATACGACACAAACTCTTTCAGATTGCTTCCTGCTTACGATAGACATAAATCTATTAGTTTGTTTTACAAAGACATTACAAAACTTCATTTTCAATGATCACTCTTCACATTGCCCAGATTTAATCATTCTTTTACACTGGTAAGTAAATAAAGAGGTTGATTTTATGGCGGATGAGGCAGAGTTTATAGCCCACTTCATTCAACTTCTGTAGGGTCGGTTTAACAACATGCTGTCAGGCATTTTCATGTGAATTGGGCCTGTTCTGTTGACTAATGCTAGGTGTTGTTGTCGAAGATGTTTATGCATTTCATCCATTTGTTAGCGGTACTTTCCCGCCATAATGGTTTCACCTGCATTCAAAAAACTAATGGATGAGACCGGTTGCAGACCACCAAACAGTCAGCATGACCTTCTTTTGGTGCAACTATGGTTTTGGGAAGTGTTGTGGGGCTTCGTTGGCATTTAAGTACTTAGCTGAGCATTGCCGGTTGTAAAAACCCACATTTTTAAGTCAAAACCCAGTCGAGAAACAGGTCATTCTTGTTGTGTAAAAGAAGGGAAGATGACACTTCATAACGGAGTTTCTTTTGGTTGTCGTTCAGTTCATGAGGCGTCTATTTATCAAGTTTTTAGCTTTCCAATCTCTCTCAAGTGGTTGGAAATGGTATACGTTACGTCTAATTCAGAAACAAATTCTCAAACAGGTGTGCATGGATTGGCTTTGACGAAGACACTTAATTGATCGTCGTCAACATCCGATGGCCGACCACTACACTCATCATCTTCAAAACTTTCGTCCCTACCACAAAATTTCTTAAACTTCCATTGTGCTGTGTATTCAGTAGCGGTTCCTGAGCCAAACGCTCTGTTGATATTGTGAGCTGTTTCAGCAGCTTTTCAGCCTAGTTTGAATTGAAATAAGAAAATTGTGCGAATTTGCTTTTTTCCATCTTGTATTAAACGTTCTGGAGAGAAGACATAATTGTTTTTAAAACGATTATAATTTAAACGATTAGATAAGGCAAAGAACGCTCTTTAAACTGATATATAAATTAAACGTATTATAACGAAAACTTATTTGAAATCAAAATTAAAAATTCCGCCAGAACTTTCTTTTCAACCTAATACACGAGAGCAACAATGCGTATACATATTAAGATGACGCGCTCTTCCGGCAACACTTCTTCATTTCAAATGCACCGAGACCTGGAAACACAAGATCAACATTCCTTTCATGGCTGCAGTCGTTTGCCATAAATCCAGTTCGTTAAAAACTGCTTCTCATGCACTGCAATACACATTGACATTGCATGAGTCAGACGGCTATTGACTTCACAATTAGGTTCATTCATTCTATGAAAGGTTTTATTTCTTATCCGGCTTGGTGACTATCCATCTTTTTCACGATTCATATCTCCTGTTAGCCAAGTTGTTAAGGTGACACTCGTGACAAGGGTTTCTTTCAGAGGTACAAGTTGGAATTGAAATCTTTAACGCGTATTGACCAACGTCCACATAAATATAAAATATACAAATTAGAATCACTTGATTATTTGATGGTGAACTAAAAGCATTTATAAATGTCCATTTATAACAAAGTTATTTCTCTTGTTTTCTTTATAAAAAATCTATTTTTAAAATTGTTTTTAGGCGATTATATCCTCGAACATGGAAATTACAATTACAGAGGTTTCACACCAATATCGTGGGGTATCGATGTTATTTGTTTTAAGACTCTAAACTGTTTATCGAGCCTAATAAGGACACTTAAGGAGGTTTCACAATAATATAGTGGAATCTGCAATCACACCGGATATCCATAAAAATATCTTGAAAATGATAATTACAGAAATTATAAAATAGTAATATGGGGTTCAGAGATGGGAGCAGGAATTGTTTTGGTCTTCATTTTTACTTGGGTATTGCATGGTACACATTTACGACATAGTCTTGCAGCATAAGGAAAAGAAATACCTATAAAAGTTAAAATATCAGTCAATTAAAACAATAATTCTACGCATACGTACACAATGTCTGCATAACCCTGGCCCCTCAAAATCAACAACGATTAGATCATTCCTGTAATAATCCGGTTCCTGCTGATTTTGTGGTGGGAGTTTAGTTCTGTGCAGATGTAGGAGGTCCACCCTCCCAGGCTTTACCTTCTCTCTTCGAGAAGTGGTTAATTTATTGCTAATCGCCTGAGGCGCTCTCACCTGGAAATACCGATGGGGCTGCTCTGGCACTTTTTGCAGATCAGAGTGTCCCTCCTCTGGGGTGCTGACTTCTCAATCCCACTTTCTGAAGCTTGTGTCTAAGTTCTTGCAGTGGGAGAAAACTAAACAGTATCTACATAGTTATCCTTCTTCTTCTCTCTCTCTTTCTCTCTCTCTCTCTCTTTTTCTCTCTCTCTCTCTCTCTCTCTCTCTCTCTATATATATATATATATATATATATATATATATATATATATATATATTATCAGGTTTGAAACTGAAGGTACCGATGGATTATCTTATCTAAACTTCTGAAAATAAAAATGTAAATATTACACTGTTATTTTGAAAATGTTTGTTTTTATAAGAGAGCACTCTGCTGGAATTTTTTCCCTCCAAAATATAACTGATATAGATTATTTCTGTTTCATATATTATAACTGAAAAAGCATATAACCTGAAACGTTTTTATAAATATTTTCTTTTTATTTTAATACTTTTAGCAGTGAATCATGTGTACTTAATCATTAATCACACATCACATCACAGTTTTAGCAGCAGCTATGAAATGCTCTTTTTAGAAATTGTTTGCAATCTTCCTTCATATATATATATATATATATATATATATATATATATATATATATATATATATATAATGAGTGCAGTATATGTTTGCTTACTATTATTTATGTGCGTTTCTCTTGGCAAAGCCCAAACGTTCCCGTTGCCGCTCGGCTGCCCATTCCTGATTATTGCCAATATTGTTATGTCGTTCCAATATCGAAATCACGACAGAAGACTAATGGCTATAACTAAAAAGCTCTTTCTAACAAAATAAAATATCCGCTGGGAATTTCTAGGCAATGGGAGTTGGTGGGGTTACCAGCTTCATCCTAGAGTTGGGTTTGTGGAAACATGGGTTGGCGAAGTCTGTAGAATTTAATCCCCAACAAATTCTGGGGAACCTGTCTTGTGTCCTACACCAGATGATTTTCATCATCTGCATAATGACCATTCTACTTAACCTTGGGGGCACTCGACTGCACTCCATCCCGTTACCGCTCTGTCTTGCCCTCCAAAATGGCCTAAATTTGAGACAATTCAAGGGGGTGGGGACAAATTATACAATAATTGCTTTGTATTTAGTGTTGGTCTAGTTGCTTTTTCTTTTTTTTATTTTACGTTTAATCTCGTTCTCTTACCCAATATCTTCTCATTTTCTGTTACTACTATTATTATTATCCTTTCATTCTCTTTACTCCAGTCGCCATCCCCCTCTTTAATGCCCTTTGTCTCTTTTTATTAGTTTCATTTGGTTTTGCTTCCTTTTCTCTCCTTTTCTTTCTGCTGTAATATTTCTCTAACTTTCCGTATCTATTCTCTTTTCTATTGCTCTGTCTTTCTACTTTTCCTCTCTCTCTCTCTCTTCTTTTACTCTCTCCCTTCGCTATTTTATATCCTCCTTGTTTCTTTACTTAATTTTACACCATCTTTGTTTTTTTTATACCCTCATATATATATATATATATATATATATATACACACACACACCTTATTTTTTACTCACTTTGTTCTAGTTTTTATATCCATTCTGTTTCTTGACCTCGTTTTTATTCCGTCTTTGCTCATTTATCTCATTTTTGTACCCTCTTTGTTCATTTATCTCTTTTTTATACCTTCCTGGTTCATTTATCTCATTTTTATACCCTCTTTGTTCATTTATCTCATTTTTATGCTCTCTTTGTTCATTTATCTCATTTTTATACCCTCTTTGTTCATTTATCTCATTTTTATACCCTCTTTGTTCATTTATCTCATTTTTATACCCTCTTTGTTCATTTATCTCATTTTTATGCTCTCTTTGTTCATTTATCTCATTTTTATACCCTCTTTGTTCATTTATCTCATTTTTATACCCTCTTTGTTCATTTATCTCATTTTTATACTCTCTTTGTTCATTTATCTCATTTTTATGCTCTCTTTGTTCATTTATCTCATTTTTATACCCTCTTTGTTCATTTATCTCATTTTTATACCCTCTTTGTTCATTTATCTCATTTTTATGCTCTCTTTGTTCATTTATCTCATTTTTATGCTCTCTTTGTTCATTTATCTCATTTTTATACTCTCTTTGTTCATTTATCTCATTTTTATGCTCTCTTTGTTCATTTATCTCATTTTTATACCCTCTTTGTTCATTTACCTCATTTTTATACTCTCTTTGTTCATTTATCTCATTTTTATACCCTCTTGATTCATTTATCTCATTTGTATGACCTCTTGGTTCATTTATCTCATTTTTTTCTTTGCTCATTTACCTCATTTTTATACCCTCTTTGCTCATTTACCTCATTTTTATACCCTCTTTGTTCATTTATCTCATTTTTATACCCTCTTTGTTCATTTATCTCATTTTTATACCCTCTTTGTTCATTTATCTTATTTTTATACCCTCTTTGTTCATTTATCTCATTTTTGTATCCTCTTTGTTCATTTACCTTATTTTTGTACCCTCTTTGTTCATTTATTTCATTTTTACCCTCTTAATTCATTTATCTCTTTTTTATACCCTCCTTGTTCATGTACTTAATTTTTATACCCATTTTGCTCATTTCTTTCATTCTTATATACTCTTTTGCTCACATTTTTTTCACCTTTTACTTTTCTCTTCTGTAAATTGAAGAGTTTATTTCCATAACATTCAGTTTTCGACCTTCTCTTTTTTCTTTCATGTATTTTTATTTTTACATGTCCATGATATTAAATATCTAAACCAGGCAGCCGAACTTTCATTTATTGGTGTCCAGAAAGAGGATGCTGCGTTCAAGTTGTCATGTTTTCAATATATAGTAATGATGCCGTCTCCAGCTTGAAAGCACTAAAAGACACAAACCTCTAACGACAATTCTAAAATAGCTGTCATTATTGTTTCCTTCATTTCTACAATTTCTATCTTACACATCCTATATTATTTGAAGTAACATGATTATATAAACGTTCAATGAGTGACAATAGAAATATTGACAGAAGTTCGGAAGACAATATGACGTGACAAGAACAAGATAAGCCCTGGTAAAAGTCCCTCAATGGGGCCATTTGTTGGCCGTGTGTGGCAACTCGCGATGCCTTAGGATAGGGTCTTGGTGGTTGAAGGACTTGGAGGTCAGGATCTAGTACCCCCACTTCCCAACACACCACTTTAGCCCTTAACTAAGCTAGGCGGTCAGTCTGAGAGGCCCAATCCGATCAATCGGCTAGGTACGTCAATCCCTAATACTTACTTACATAAAAACCAATCTACTTCAGACAAGATGAACCATCAGACACCTCCAAAAATCATCTCTCAATCACAAACAAGAGATAGAGCATAAGTAAGCATCAGAAGGCGGTGGCAAGGGTCAATCTACTAGTATGGAAAAGCTGTTTACAGGAAGGGATTAAAACTGAAGTTGGCATCAAAAATGGGTCAAGAAAACAAAGAGAAACTTGTAATGCTAAGAGACCCTACTAGTGTGAGTATACCTTCCTTGTATCCCTGGGATAATAGGGTGAAAAGATTTCCTCCCTAACATCTCTCGCTGATGTGCCCTATTGCAGGTGGGGAGCAAGGAAGATGAAATATAAAAATAAATTAACACATGGCAATCAACAAAAATAAAAGAACTCATATTGAATCCAGCTTTGTGTACTCATACACAGAATCAGAATCAGACAACAAAATCGACGATAAAATATTTCTAAGATTCATTGCTTTTGAGTCAGTAGAGAGCAACACTCCAATCACTAAATCATCCCCATTCATCATTCGAAAAAAATTTATAACAAAAACCACAACAATTAAAAAAACTAAGGAACAACACATTTCTTATAGAAGTACCCAATAAATTCTCAGCAACTACACATCTAAACAAAAACCATATCCACAGCCTTAAAATAAAAGCTTACCCCCCACACACACACCACTTTGAACTCCTCAAAAAGCGTGATAAAAAGCCCAGAACTCTCACTTTGCTCACCAGATGAAATTAAAAGTAACTTAAAGAAACAAGGCCTCATAGATGTCTAAAGAGTAATAATAAAAAAAAATAACCAAATGATTATAACGAACACCTACATCCAAAACTTTAACATCGCCAAACCTCCTATTGAAATAAAAATTGGTTATTTAAAAGAAAAGGTAGAAGTTTATATACCAAACCCTTTGCAATGTCACAACTGCCATAAATTTCTCCATTACAAAAACAGATGCACCAGACCACCAACATGTAAAAACTGTGGCGAAATTGGAGAACACATTAATTGCGAAATGTTATTAAAATGCGCAAACTAAAGAAAAACATGCAGCTGACTCAAAAAAAAATGTGAAGTTTGGAAGAAGGAAAAACAAATATCTATAATCAAATACACCAAAAATCTATCATACCCGGAAGCAAGAAGGTTAGATGAAAGCACATAAGATCAACCAATGTATTAAAGGGCTCCTTCAGTCTTTGACAGACTATGGATACCCACAAAGGGGTTCCTGTGCATTAAATTTTTGTGACAGGAGGTGTGCAATCTCCAACCACACCTCTCCTTAATCGACATTGTTTAATACCAGTGGCCAGGGAAGTGTGTACAGGACGACTGAAAATTAATGCCAAGATGAGCGGAAAGCTCATACAGCGTATAGAATTCCCAAATGGTCACCCATCTGGTACTAACCAGGCTCGAAGTTGCTTAACTTCGGTGATTTGACGTATGCAAATATAGCTAAAATGACAAATAACTCGATTTCAAGACAAGAAATGACACAAAACAATCTAATTGAATGGATGAAAGAATTAAGATTACAAGTAGAAACATTAAAGGAAAATTTAACTAGATTATCTGGGACTTAATATAAAATCCTATGCCAAAGAATGATGAAACAGAAAATATTGCAAACCAAACAAAGTAACAGCAAATGCCAAAACTTACCCAGTACTACCGTCAAACAAAAAGATCTTTCATCCACGAAAACAAAACCCCTTAAAAATCAACATAACAAACAGAAAACAGAAATGCTGGTTAAGGATGAAAACAAATTCGAACTAATCAAAAACAAGAGCCAAGAAAGATACTCAAGACAGTGAAAATCAAGAAGCCTAAATAAAAACAAACCAAAAAAGCCTGGGTATCAGTGAATCTCGTCAATGCTCCCAATTTAGATCCAAACTAGAAATAACACCAAAAGAAGTACCAAACCAAAAACCTAAAGTAATACAAAAAATAGAAGTGGATGAAGCACCTACAAGACCTTCCCAGAAGCAAGAAAGATAATAGAATACCAAAATATGCAGAGGAATAATAATCAATTCATGGATAGAAATAAAAAAAAAATAACAAATCATCCAATGGAATTGTCGTGGAATAAAATCAAATTATTATACTTATACTTATTTCGCTCTTCAACCCAGCTATAATCTGCCTTCAAGAAACCTTCTCAAAACAAGAAGACAACATCAATATAAAGAACTACCAAATATTTAATTACACTCATAACTCCGGGGGCAGGGCCTCTGGAGCAGTAATTATTATAATCAGAAACGATATACCCCACAGCAAAATAAACATAACAACCAACAAACAAGTCATTAACGTTACCCGACATAACACAATGACTTTCTATATATCCCAACAAATGATGACATAGATAAAAACGAATTGAAAAAATTCATTGACCAATTACCTAAGCCTTTCATCCTATTAGGAGACATCAATAGTCATAACATCCTATGGGGATGTAAAGACACTAATAAAAAGGGCAAAACATTGGAAGAGTTTATCAATGAAAATAATACATGCTTCCTCAATAATGGTACCACTACACACATTAACCCATTTAGCAGAAATCATTCAGCCATCGACTTAAGCTTATGTGGGTCATCACTGTCTATGGATTTTAATTGGAAAGTACATGACGACACTTGTTGCAGTGACCATTTGCCAATATTGAGAGAAAGCCCAAAATTCAACAGTGAAAAACTTCCCTGATGGAAACTAAATATGGCCAACTGGTAACTATACAAAGAAAAATGTAGGTGTAGGTTGAATTACATAGTCAAACCATGTCACAGTAAAATTTTTTACAGAAACATTACTAGAAATTGCAAATGAACGCATTCCTAAAACCTCAGCATCTAACAGATACAGCAGACCCTGGTTCGACAATAAATGTCGGGAATCCATCAAATTACGAAAAGTGGCTCTGAAGAAATTTCAGAAACAGCCCACGACTACAAATCTGATGGAATACAAATTAAACGGCTAAGCTCATAGAGTAACAAAGGCAGTTAAAAAAGAATGCTGGAAAAATTATGTCAGCAAATTGGATTCCTCTCGGAATCGAGAGCAATATCGGAGAAAATTAAAAAAAAATTGCAGGTAAACATCAATCAACACCAATTAAACATCTTCTTAAAAATAACTCCAGAGTAACCGATAAAAAAACATAGTAAACTTACTAGCTGAAACGTTTTCCCAAAACTCATCCAATCAAAACCATAACATAAAATTAATAACAAGTAAACAAAATACCGGACAGTACAAACTAAACTTTAAATTGAAAAACCTCGAAGATTACAATAAACTGCTTACATTAAACGAATTAAAAGATTTTATTTAAAGATCCCACAACACAGCCATAGAACAAGACGAAATCCATTACTAATTCTTACGACAACTCCCTATAGAATCAATAAAATTACTATTAAAAATTTACAACAAATTATGGACAGAAGACAAATTCTCAGACTTATGGAGACAAATTACAATAATAGCAATCCCCAAACGAGAAAAAGACGATTCAAATCCACAAAACTACAGACCAATCTCATTAACTAGCTGCTTGTGCAAAATAATGAAAAGGATAGTAAATGACAGACTGGTTTGATATCTCGAATCCAACAACCTTTTTTCTAACCTCCATAATAAAAGAAGCACAACTGATCACCTGGTCCGATTGGAAATGGCTGTAAGGGAAGCATTTATCAGGAATGAGCACCTATCAGCAATATTTTTCGACCTAGAGAAATATGGAATAATGAGAAACTTACATAAACTAGATTTAAAAAGTAGACTCCCACAATTTATAAAAGAATTCGTATCAGACCACAAATTTAATGCCCGCTTACTTAAACACCACAAAACAAGAGGATGGAGTCCCTCAAGGTAGCATACTATTTGTGACAATATTTAATAGTAAAATGAACAGCATAGTGAAATATTTGGAGCCTGGCGTTGAGGGATCTTTATATGTAGATGACCTCCTGGTGCCTTGCAGATCAAATATATACACACGCCATTGAGCACAAACTCAACAATGCTTAAATAAATTAGACAAATCGGCAATGGAAAATGGATATAGATTTTCCACATCAAAAACCAAATGCATTCATTTCTGTTACAAAAAAAACTTCATAATGACCTTACACTGAAATTCAGAAGAACACAAATTTTTGGCACTAATATTTGATAAAAAACTGACATTCATCCACAACTTGAAGAGCCTAAAAAATAGTTGCAATAAAAGACTGCAACTACTAAATGTAATAGCACATCCAGAGTGGTGGTGGTGGGGGGTCAAGAAACTCTAATTAATTGTATAGAAGTTTAATTAGATCAAAACTAGACTACGGTAGTTTCATATACCGATCAGCCAGAAAATCCTACCTAAAGACTAGATTCAATCTGCCATTAACGCCTGAGATTAGCACTTGGTGTTTTTAAAACGTCCCCAGTCGAAAGTCTTCATGCTGTGGCTAACAAAATTCCTGCAATTATAAGGAGTTGCAAACTGGGTGTCCAATACTACACTAAATTAAAAACACCTCGAAGTAATCCAGCATATGAAGCTACATTCAATCCGAAATATAAAGAGTCATTCGAAGCAAAAAAAAAAGTCATAAATCCCTTTAGTCTTAGAATGGAAACAATTCTACAGGAATTAGAAATGGCTCTAGAAAATATCCAAGAACACATATTGACTAAAAACCCAAAGTAATACTAAAATTAAATGAACTCCCAAAAGCGAAAACTTACTCTAATACCTACCAAGAGAAAGCCTGTGATATCCTCATGAAGTACTCTGACCATTTACACATTTTCACTGACGACTCCAAAGACCACAGTAGATTGGCGTGTTCTGCCATATCGAATGAAACAACCTTAAAAAAGGCCCTTCCAACAGAAAGCTCTATTTTTACTGATGAAACATGTGCCATCGACCTAACACTCAACATTTTAGAATAAAATAAACGTAAGAAATTCCTAATACTCCACGATACACTTTCTGTACTAACATCACTGAATAACAAAAAACTCGAAAACCTCTAATCATTAAACTCCTAAACAAAATTGACACATTATCTAAACACAAAGAAATATTTATATGTTGGATCCCAAGTCACATTGGAATAAAAGGAAATGAAAGAGCCTACTTAGCATCCAAATTAGCACTAAACCTGGAAATAATAAACATTCCATATACTGAGTTTAAACCCAAAATCAATTAATTACTTTATGCAAAATCGCAACAACAATGGAACAAGAACACAAATAATAAATTATACCAAATTAAACTCATTCTGAGAGAATGGACATCAACTACCAGAATATCAAGAAAAGAACAAGTTGTTATATGCATATTGAATATACAAAACTCACACATTCCTACATACCGAAAAAAGAGCAGCAACTACAATGCCAATTCTGTCAAAAAACTTACACCATCAAACACATTTTCATAGAATGTAGAGTATTTGATAATGCCTTAAGTAAACAATATATTAAACCCAACAATAGGAAGAACATCTTCGAAAACAACCGACCTTTACAAAAAGTTTTAAAAAAGTTTTTATTCGACAAAACAACCCAACTAAATCATAGGAATGAATATTTAAAAATATAAAGACCTTTCTCTAAACTACTGGATTTGGCATTAAATAATCCGAAAAAAGTTGATATGCCGTTAAACTAAAAACCCATATACCCTTTTGTCCTTTATCATCTTGTTTATAACTGTTTCTATTTGATTAACCCGTTTTTAACTCTTTCTGCATGATCCACATATTTTCTTTTCTACTCGATCTATAATTTTATTTCATTTTATATTTGGTCAACAATTTAAATTTTGTTATTTGATCCGTATATCCAGTCCTTCTACTTATTCTACCGATTCCTATCTCTCTTTTTGTTGGTCTGCACTGACATACCAATATTTTGAACTTGAGCCACCATTTCTTCATTTTATTCTACTTGGTCTCTCTCTTTCTACTTCTCGCTCTACTTGATCTAACCCTTCCTACCTCTTATTCTACCCTCTTTCTAATTTTTATACTTAAATCACACTTTTTTTTTTTTTTACTTAAATTTACTTATAATTCTTTTTATTTGATTCACGTGTTACAGGCCTATTTCCACTTGATATTTCCTGTCACATCTTTTTTTTTTTTTTTTTTTTTTTTTTTTACACAGTGATCACCACTTATCAAGGCCCGGAAGCCACTCAGGGATAAGGGTTATTGCAAGTACATTACGTTAGTGAGGAGATTTGCTGAAATGTTTACTTAAGGGGGCGGTTCATTAGGAATTTGTTAACATTGGACTTGAAGACATCCAAGTTGTAGTCCGGAGGGAAGCAGGCAGACGGAACAGAGTTCCACAGGCGTGCAGTTCTAAGAAAGAAGCTTTGTTCATGGAATCTGCGTTTAATATGTCCGGTTTCGTCTCCTGTAATTGGGTTTCAACCTCTGGAAGGTTGGAACGTAGACCCCTGATGTTGGAGAAGGAGACCTGGTAGTAGGGGTCTACATTGGAAGATGGGGTTCTAGGTTTACTTAAATTTACTTATAATTCTTTTTATTTGATTCACGTGTTACAGGCCTATTTCCACTTGATATTTCCTGTCACATCTTTTTTTTTTACTTAATCTACTCCTTTATTCATACCTCTTTTTGTCCTTGATCTATCTTGTCATACCTCTCTTTGTACTGATATACCTCTATACCTTTCTATTTGACCTACCGTCATACATTACTTTACATTTAATATACGCTTTCATATCACAGATTTTTCTTGATCTACTCTTTCATACTACTTTTTAACTCTTTCGTTGCATTCTGACTATTTTATACGATCCTCTGTTTCTCTTTCTACAATCAGCACATTTGCAACTTTAGTTCCTATTTAATCCACACTTTTTTTACTTGTTATACTTCCTACATTGCATTTCTTCATATCTGCATACACGTGTGTGTACGTATGAAGAAATTCAGTGTAGGATTTACATATGTAGGAAGTGTGTGTGTGTGTGTGTGTGTGTGTGTGTGTGTGTGTGTGCCATCACTCAACATGGCTTTCTCAATCTTTTTCTGTCTTACAAAATGGGATTCTGGCTAACAAATGAACAAGCACATAATACTTATTTTGACTTCCTTTTTTTTATATTTACTTGAACGATCTTGGACCCTTTTTATCAGAGCTTATTCCTTTTCTTGTCTTTTCATATTTAAAGGATAGCCACGAGTCACTATTATGTTTAGACGAAAAGCAATTAAGGGAAGAAATATTTTCTATTCATGGTTGAGAGTGTGTACATATCAAACTAATATCCTTGTTTTCTGTCATGAAGTCTCAGTCAGGAACCAGATCTAGCTCAGAGCTACAGTTTAAAATAGATGTTGTAGTTTTGCAAGAAAGAATATGTCGATATGTATGCAGCCCAAAATACCTAGAGCTATAATACAATATATATAACAATTCCACACACACAAACATGCACACATAAAATAATAGTACATATTATCTAAATAAGGAGAATAGAATTGTCTGTATTTCTATGAAAAGTATAAGAACTAACAAAGTCTCATGGACACCAACGATTAGAATATCAAGAAAAGAACAAGTTGTTATATTCATATTGAATATAAAAAACTCACACACTCCTACATACTGAAATATGAGCAGCAACTACAATGGCCATTCTGTCAAAAAACTTGTTGGCTCAACTTCACTTTGTATGTTTTGTTTAGTAAACCCTTTCTGTGTTTAATACTTATATTCTGTATTATTTTCTATCTAATTCCTGATATTTAGGCTAGAACTATATACTATCAAGAAAAACCGGTGTTACCCAGTATTTAATTAAAAAAAAAAACCTATAATTTTATGTACAGTCCATAATATCATATTACCTGTTTGTATTGCTTTCTTAATTTCTTTCTTAATTTTCAATTTTTGGAGTGGGTCTAAGGACGCATCCTGTATTGACTGCTTAGAAAGGGTAAGTAAAGTGATAATTTCGATAGAATATCCGATTTTTTTTTATTTATTAGCAAAAGAAAAGTGCTCTTCTGCTCCAAAGCCTGAACCTTTTAACATTTTAACCGTTATTTTTTAAAATCTATAATTTTTAAGTTTATAAACAAAATAAAGTAAAACATTATTTGTTGTTTTTAATATAACATGTCTGAAGGAGGAACTCTATTACCTGAATAAACCATATATATACACAGATAATGAGACACAAGGTAGATATAAGTATTTTAGATGTAAATAATGATATATATATATATATATATATATATATATATATATATATATATATATATATATATATATATATTAAGAAAAAATAAAATTATGAAAAAAATATTACAGAATTAATTCATTAAAAATAAAAAAAAATAAATAACATGAATGAAAACTTTTCTTTATTCTCATGGCGTTTCCAAAATTAGTCTTTTTCCTCAGAGGAAACTGTTAAAAAAGAAATGCATAAATACTATAACATTTTCTTGTGTCACATACTCACACGAAGGAAGATGAATAAATTATTCAGTAAATTTACTATGGTTTGAAATTTGTAGCCATCAATAATTTGACGGCATAACTCTGTTTAGTCTTGAGCATTGCTTGATTTGGCCGATAATTTTGATAATCCCAACTAACATATTCGCTGGAAATTAAAATAATTGTTGCTTTAAATTTATTTCAAACAATATAAAGTTTAAATTCATGAAAAGAATTCTGAACGAAAATCTCTTCCAGCCGTAAGTGATAGTTGCAGTCTGTGTCAACACTTCATTCTGGTAAAAAATAAAATTCACAGTTCATCTACAACAAAATAATTTGAAACTGAATCAAACACGGCAATTGGGATAAACGTAATTTGCAACTTTCTTTCACAAAAATGAGAGGAAAGATTAAATCGTAAACAATAATAAGCATAAAAATCGAAAATGAAGTCCACAATCGAAATATTGTTAAATAGCAAATATTTATTAAGTGTTTACATGCAAAATGCGATAATGATTATTTTTACAATTAAGTTATCACAATAAAATTATTAGATTATGTTTTCAGTGCAGTTTGTCACTGTTTCCATGTAGCCTCACCTTCCCATCGCTTGAGAAATCGTTACCAAATTTGGTCAAACTATCCATCATGTTCTAAATTAGATATAGTTTTCGGATATCAAAGTTGATATTTTTTTCTTGTTTTCTGACGGGAACAATCCATCTTTTTTTTCTCTATCTGAATCATTTGGGGACAATTTTTTGTTACTTAGCTTCAAATAAATAAATTGAGCTGCTCTTAATCTGGCAGGCAGAGAATAAGCTCTACTTTAATTAATCCCACACTGTTTGTCAAGCTCCACCCTCTGTCCCATCAGCATAATGTTGCATCCCAATGGCTTGTTTTTATTTAAGTGGAATGTGCACTGATAAAATTGGTGCTTTGATGTCCCCTCGACGTGAATATCTGGACAGACATTACAATCGATTCAATCCTACCTCTTCACTGTTGATGTCCCTAGATGCCGGACGGGCCTTTTACTTTAATAGCTTTCTTTTACAAACATCTGACTGTTGGAATTCCTGCTTCCTTGGTTAAATTAAATAATTAAAATAAAAATTAATTTTTAATTATTTATTAATCTGTATATATATAAAACTCACTATGTCCGTGTGTCTGCCTCTATTTTATTCAAAATACATCTCCTTTGAGATATAAGATTGCAGAGCAATATGAGATGAGTTAAATGATTGCATTTTTGTGGATCATTGTTGTATATAAAAGCCGGTAAAAATAGCTAAGAAACCAAAATTGACCCAGCCATTGCCAGTTGCACAAAAGAAGGTGCTTTTGAAAAGTGGAGCAAGACGTCAAACGAAATACTGACTGTAAAGATGAAAAAATCTAACCTTTCTGAAGAGAAACCTTTTAAAATCTTTTTTGCGCTTCATATGAGCTGAGGTTATTTCCTCAATAATTAATCCAACGGAGTGGGCTGCTAAGGCAGCAGTTGCTCTTCTTTGATGAGTTATTGTTCTGTGTAGTTTGTTGCTAATTGCCAGAGGTGGCTCTGCAAGAGAATTTTAACAGGGTTGATAAGAAATTCTTTTGTAGTTCCAGGCTGCACTGAATCTGGCCTTTTCATTCCCACCTTCCATCACATACTCACACGGTAGGAGGAAGATGAATAACTTATTCTGTAAATTTACTATGATTTGATAGCATAACTCTGTTTAATCTTGAGCATTGCTTGATTTGCCCGATAATTTTAATAATCTCAAGTCACATATTCGTTGGAAATTAAAATAATTGTTGCTATAAATTTATTTCAAACAATATAAAGCTTAGATTCATGAAAAGAATTCTGAAAGAAAATCTCTCCAAGGCGTAGGTGATATTTATAGTTTGTGTCAGCACTTCCTTCTGGTAGAAAAAAATATGCCACAGTTCATTTACAACAAAATAATTTGAAACTGAATCAAGCAGGATAAAAGTAATTTGCAGTTTTGTTTCACGAAAATGAGATTAAATGACTCCCCAAATCGTAAACAAAGACAATTTTATGTTTTTGCTGTTGTGCATAATTCATTCATTTCAGATGAATCAGATGATTATTATTGCTATTCGTTTTCTCGATATCCTGTTAGATATCGAGTATTTATGAGAGGGAGCATATGAAGGTTGCCAACATCCAGTAAAAGTGTTTCTATGGAACGGACTGGATTCCAACTTGGCACACCCAGATTGTCAGTCTGTGTAGTTAACCACTTGGCCACCGTCACCCCCGTTTCATTTTGTATCAAACTCTCTTTAATTTAGAAGGAATAGTAAACGCTTTCTTACCAATGACCCGATCACTATTAATTGTTAAGCTAATCAAATAATGAATAACTTCTCACCAAAGCTTTGCTTCTTTCCAACTTTTTCTAATTCTTTAAAGCATTTCACAATGTTCTAAGTAGAAGTAGGTATTTTTGCGAGGTGCGTCATTTTTATGGTTTCACGTTTTGGGGTCCACTTCGTATCTGTTTTTCTTGAAAAAATAATCCTTTAGAATAATAATATGTAATTTAGTTAAGTTTCATTAAAAAATATTCATTCTACATAAGAATGTCAACAAGGATATTAAACAATACGTAGTTGCAAATAACTTTTTTAAACCCGAAGACACTTGAAACCTTTACTTGGATGGGTTGCTACATGTTAAGGTGATAATACAGTTTGTTTTTGAAGACGAAACGAGAATAATCGGATAAGTACCTTGTAACGAGTTATACAATATTTAAAAATAAATAATTTCTATTATTAATTCATTCATAATAATTATGTAAAAACTATAACTATATAATTGACACTAAAATCGTTAAGTACTATGACAGTTTCGTGATCCCGTTGCTTTTTCATTTTCAAACAGAAAATAGAAGATACTGATGAATTGTTTTACTTAAACTCATTGCAAAAGCTGTTATAACAACAAATATTTTTTTTCCTAACAGTTTGGTCCCACGAGGAATAACGTTTTTTTTATCACCAGCAAAACGTTGATTAACAAGTTATTTTTGGTTAACTTAAACTAATATTACAAACGTTGTTTAAAAACTCATTACTTTTTTTTTTTTAACTTCAACTTATTACAATTTCGTCTTAAATTTTTTCATTCCTTTCCTATGTCTCTTGACAATATCGAATAGCCCTGCTAATCTATATATCTATAAAAGTAAGAATTTGTGTGTATGTGTGGGGACAACGCTCAACCTATATACTCAAAGAATTCTTGATCTACAGACTTAAGTTTTAGTGCATATGGTATTAAGAGAGGTGGAACAGTTGGTACTTGAGTCATTGGATTTTATCTGTTTGTCAACTGTTTCACGACTGTGCATGCCAGAATCGTTCACATGACAGTTTCCTTATGTTAAGAAAAGGTAGGTTTGAAAAGACTTTTTAAGGACGTGGCAAGCTGGCCTAATGGTTATTGTACTTGACTCACTGTATTTAGGTTTTGGTTTCGATCTTAGCTCAAGTATTTTTTTTTACTAACAAGAGGTAAACTGTTTAGAAACAATATAATACTCGAATGCACATCAGTTTTTCCGGGTTTTTTTTAATTAAAAAAATGTTTTAAGAAATTTAACGTTACGTTTAATATCAAGCAACTCCAGGTACACTTGCTAATATTCTATATATTAATTTCGGTGATGTGCAGAGTTCGTTTCCCATATTCATTATGTTAAAATTTAACACTAAAACAAAAAGGTTGGATATCTGCTATTTTCTAATCGATTCTATGGAGAGTAAAGAAGATGAAAAAAATAGACCTAAGGTTTAATTTTGGCATCTTCATATTTCACAGTTGATATATTTTTAACCATTACATTCATTGAGTAACATTGCTTAAATTGGCAAAAGTATTGCTGTTTCTGGGTTGGAATTTATCCATCTAGCACTTATCGAAGTAGTAATAATAGCACTAATTTTTTTACTAGTTATAACAAGTGGCTTCATGTCTTGTCTTGAGCGATTTTCATAAAAAAATTAAATATATGGCACTTGATTTACCACTATATTTTTCACACACAGGTTGTTCAATTGTACATGATAGAAAGAATCACGTTTTCTTTAATATCACAAGAAAAATATCTAAAAGTTGGAAATAAAGTTCTAGTCCTCACTAGTATTCATTTTCAAGGTAAGTCATTTTTTTTATTATTGATGCTTGATATTCTTTGTTTATTTCTGACATGGTTTTGAATCTTTTTTCAAATTTTGTGTTTATAATTTCTTTTAGCTGGCACAAAAAAATGTAACTTATTTCCTATTATAAAGTTCTATATCAACCTTTTAATAAAACAACAAAAAAAACTAAGGAATAATCTTTCTGTATTTTTTGTTAATCTATAAAACTCTTAACATTAGAAAAAGGAGTAATTAGAAAAGCTTACTGAAGTATCTGTCTTGCTCATTAGACAATAGCTTCCGTGAAAACTCTCATTCAACGTGTGTTTCTGTCTGAGATATTCCAAGTCACAACAATAACTCTTGTCAACAATAGTTCTCCAACCAAAGGGAGATAATTTCATATACAAAATCTACTATTTCAATTATTAAAACAATTACAGTGTTTACTTTTTGTTCTTGTTTTATTGATGCCAACATCAAAGATATTCTAGAATGGATTTATGCTTAAACATATAATCTTGTTTTTAGGATTAAAGAATATAATCTTCACAAGTTCAGATTTAATGAAAACTGGCAAAGATGAACTCTTGAATGCGTGGGTAATGCTTCAAAAATAGCAATTTTTCCAACGTATCTGTTTGTGTGATGCAAATCATTACAACTTACGAAATATGCAGAGTTCAAATCCTATCAGATCTGTGATGTTCAAATTCATACTAATACTATGAGGAAAGTTATGAATGAAGAATCCCCTCAGCTATTGGGAGAATAGCAACTAATGTTCCATTAATCCTATACAATGAATCGTTTATAATACATAATGATTCAGTATTTAATAACTCCAAAAGTTTGATATCACGGTGTTATGTTGTTGGCTCCCAGAAAATACCGGTTAGCCTGCTATGGCCGATTGTCAATGTTTAGGTTAGAAATAGTTTGAATAACAGAAAAAATGTATAAAGCAAAAAGGTAATTTTTAGAATAAAAATATTTGTAAGAAATGAAAAGGAATGTTAGTTTTCATAACTAATATAAACAGGAATGTTAGCTAGATAAGTATACGGGAAAGACATCAGCCGATAGTCAGGAATGATACGTGTTGATTACGTCATTAGAAGGGATATGTTTTGTATACGTAGGATTAAGTCAGTTAGTGGCTAGAGCTTGAAGGAAACAGTGTCTAGCTGACCGGTCATAATGTCTCGAAGCACCCGGGAGAATGATGGGACCAATGCTTATTAAATGCAAAGAACGTAGCACCATGTGTTCAGCTTTCCACTGGCGAACATCTGTAATAAAGTTACTCAAAAGACAACGCGAGATTTCTTGATTCATTGAGATGAATCTTCTTTGCAATTTTGCGTCAAACTGTTATATAGCAGGGAATCATATTGGGGACACATTAACGGGGATTCATATTGGGGATCATATATAACGATGACTCACATAATACACGAATGTCGATGACTCTGACAATTCATGGAGGTTTCATATTAATACAGTATGTGAGATATATGCAACAACAGTTCTTATACACATATAGCGAGGAGATACTTATGATGAAGGATGGAGACTCATAATACTTGGAAGAGTTTCCACAAGAGTTACAAGATGATAGAATACATTTACGTTTTGGTTGTAAGGAATGACGAGACAAACAGTTACGAACATAAATGGTGATTTCTTTATTCATCTGATCGGGCGGTCGATGACGTCAGGAATTCAAACTTGGATCTACATGGTCTAATCTTCTACCCTTCGCTTCTAAAGAGCTCTCCTCTCCAACTGACTATCTCTTATCAACTGTCGACTTTCAACTCTGTCTGATCAACTTCTTCTAATCAACTCTGACTGACGACTGCCCTTCATGTAACAAAACAAGACCAAAGATGGACCAGGTATGTTTCTTCGATTGGTTCGATGTTAAACGCCCAGGGAACTATTATCTGCCCCTTTTTTGTTGGAAATGTTATATGTCTGTTGTTGAACTGTATTTGTGAATATATCGACGTGTACAAACACGAGAACACCAGACAATCATAGCACTCATAAATATATACGCGTTATATACATTCAATAGACACGTTTACGCATGAACGTTTATATATAAAAATAAACTGTTATACACACTCGTTTATATATATCTCCCCCGCTGAGAATATAAGAACTGTTGTGGAATCTGAGCGAGTCGAGGGTTTTGGAGTGAATCTTATATATAAGAATGCTACAAGTAGTAGTTGAACGTTTTCATATCCTAAAAATCAATAATAATATAGGAAGATTTTAAAATAAAGCGATAATCAGCTATTTTCGAACTCTAGTCGTAAGATTCAGTTAGAGTTGGATCTTGATACCTTCTAAGCACAGGATTGGTTGATATGTTGATAAAAATGAACCAATCAATGAATTGTTTACTTAGTTTGCTTGATTTTTATTGCATGTCTATGAACATGTATGTGCATGGCCCCTGCACAGGCCATTATCGTCCCACTTACTATGCAGAATTAAAATTGATATTCAATTCAGACATCGTCGCAACAAAGAAATTTTCCCCCAAAATAAAACCATAACTCCAGGTTAAAAACAATTTACAGAAGTTTATTTTTGGGGGAAGTTACACTCTTTCACCTGGACACATCAAAACCTAATTTAAATAACGCAATCGTTTTATCAAGCGCCTCAAGAGGCCATCTTACTTGGAGAGACACACACATTCAACTGTCTGTCTCACTGCTAGAAAGCTGGCTCTTACTCTTTTCCCATGTCCATCTCCTGGAATATATGTACTTTCGATCGGAAATCTCAGTAATCTACATTGGACCACTCAAAAATACTAATCACTCGAAATAATAGGCAGCCATTTTTATGAATGTCAAAGGCTCAATGCCTAAGGGGTTTCAGCTATTAATTATGGCAAAAACTAAAATTGTCCATAACCTCAAGAGAGAACATTATTTTCTCAAAATTTTATCAAGTTCGAAATCTAGTGGGAAATGACTTTTTCGACGTCTTTCATCTTTCTCACAGAAAAGACGTTTCGAGTATCTCTGCTCTGTCATTAATTTCAAGGTAGGTGCGTGCTCAACTGAACTTCTATCGATAGTCCTCCTTGTCAAGTATTAACAATAAATATTCGTCTACTTACAATAACTCCTTACAATTTCCCTTATTTTCTGTATGTCTTTATAACTATACGAAAATTCCATGAGAAATGTCTGTCTGTGGAACACAATACCGTGGAGCTATTTTCCAGTTTAAGTAGCTCCACGGTATTGTGCTTCACAATGTAGGTTTATATATACAAGTAAACGTCACTAAAAAGTGGGGTCTCGTTTTACTTTAAATTTATAGAGAAAAGTGATCTCCCACACTAAAATGTTAAGTTTTAACTATTTAAAAACAAATCTTTAAAGGCAGTTGAAACGTATTAGCCAAGGAGGCAAACAACGTAAATACCCCCAACAAACCCGACAAGCAGCTAAATCCCACCCCTTCACAGAGATCCCTAGATGTAAGAGAGCCTTCTATTCCAGTAGTTTCTTCCCCAGGACAGCTAGACTTTGGAATTCCCTGCCGGGTCCCTGCTTCCCCAACTGTAGAACATACAGAAGTTCAAGTGGAACGTGAACCGACATCTTACTGCCCAACTCCCTACACAGTACCCCTGATACTTATATCCCTGATAGTTGCCCCCTACAACAAAGTGGCAACATGCTTTGTTTGGGGTGAAAATGCAATAAAAAAATGTTTAAAACAAAAAGTAATTTTGAGATTAAATTGTCTTTTATTGTCTTGAGAAAACATTTTTGTAAGTGATTAGTGGAAAAAATAAAACTCAATAAGCCTCTAGAGCACTACTGCAAGCAATACTTATAATTAAGGAGGCCCTACTAAAAAAACTACTAAAACCAAGTTTTTACCTTCCCCCTTTCTTGAAGAGAAAAGGCATAAAAAGAATAAATCGTCAGAATCCACAGGAGCGCTACTAAAAGCAATAAATATTGTTATAAATACGCTTATAGTTATATATGGTATGTTATAATATTTAAATCAGCTTTTTTTTTTTAACTCAACGAGGTTAAATTACATTTATTTGTAAGGAAAACACATTAAAATAACATATTGTTGACCTTGTGTATGTGTTGAATAGCAGCAGTGGCTTTTAATATCAGGCTTAAGTCAGGGCAGCAATGAAATAGGTAAATAGACGAATTTTTTGAAACTGGAAATCGCAAACTGGATAAACGGTTTAAACGTTCAAGCAAGGAATCTGATCTGAGTTTTATAATTATAAAGGTTATTTTAATATTAATCTATATATTAATGCGAGAGTGTGCGTTATTTTCTGTGTCACGCTTACATCTGGGTCCTTTGTTATGTACTTTCATTTCTTATAATAAATAATTTTACCAAGAATTCTTCAGAAATTTTGGTTTCGGTTTCGATTATAGCTAATGACACTCCAATAATGTATTTTTTTAAAATAATTTTACCAAGAATTCTTCATAAGTCTTGGTTTCGGTTTCGATTTTAGCTGATGACACCTCAGTAATCTGTTTTTGTTTTTTATGAATAATTTTACCAAGAATTCTTCATAAGTTTTGGTTTTGGTTTTGGTTTTGATTATAGCTGAAGGTCCGGTTACAATTTTTTCCTCTGATGAGAAGAAATAGCAGTCTTTGAAACTCCGTAGATTAAGGAAAACTCAGCTTAGGAGTATTCTGCTGAATAATAAAAACTTTTTGTAAAATTCTACTTTACAACTGTTCTTCTTCTTATTTCTCTCTCTCTCTCTCTCTCTCTCTCTCTATCTCTCTCTCTATATATATATATATATATATATATATATATATATATATATATATGAGTTTGTGATTCGTTTTTGATTAAAGCTGATGGACCCAAGTCATATACATATTTTTTATTTTGAAATGGCAACTTTATAATATATAAAATCGATAAAACATCAACTCTATAATAATATATACAAAATCTGCAAGAATTAAAATATCATATGTAAGCGTACTTTACAAGCGGGCTATGCCAGGCGTCCCTGCTAACTTAGATAAATACTTTTGCAGTTTTAACAAAAGAGCTACAATAATATCAGAACGTCTCCATTTACACGGAACATCTACAGAATGCCAACAACATCAATATATTACATATGAATGAGTCCCCTGCAGAATTTTTACAGGTCCTGCTAATTTTTATTATTTTAATATTAATTTAATATTTTTGGCTTCACATTGCGAGTGAAACAGTCACATGGTCGTTTTTAAGTCTAATGTTCTTGTTGAGTTGTTCTCTTAAATAATTAAACCCTACCAAAGTTCCACCATAACTGATCATCCCGATGCTGTCTCACTGTCTACCTGACACATAATCTGTAATCTTAAAGTGAAGTTGATAAACGATGCCCCTCTAGTAAAAACATTCCAATACTTTTGTACGGCCTCCTGTCATTGTTAAATATTACTCATTTGCAGCAAGTCATATTTACTGAAAACTTGTTATACTAAAGAAGCCAATTAATTCAAGTTTATATCATTAAGCATATGAAACATCTTTTTTATATTTAATAACAGAGTATGCCTATTTCAAACAGCTGATTTGCTTGGTTTGTCTTTTTTATGGCATATGAATATTTTTGTTGCTTATTTAATTTTGAAGCAATAATGAATTAAAGTTGACATTTTATCCATATTTAGTAGTAGTAACAATTATGGATTCATAGTTTTCTAATAGGTATTAGTGAAGGATTCGTTCATATTAGTAAATTCTGTCGTTTACGATTGTATCCATTTTTATTATCATTATTATTATTATTATTATTAGGAACTTTGTTGGAAAAAGTGTTGCATTCCGGCAGAACAACCTTTTCTGGAACAATCAGTCTCAGCTGTATAAAGAATTAAAAAGTAGTAAACAGGCGGGAAATAACAACACTCCAAATGCAGATGATGCCAGGAAGTTCTGGAGTTGGATTTGGTCTGTCGAAGGGCGATATAATAAGAAGGCTAGCTGGTTAGGAGAGGTCAGAGAAAGGCTATCATGAATGCAGCAGATGAAGAACGTTGAGATAACCATTGATGACGTGAAGGCTGGCATACAAAGGATGATAAACTGGAAGGCACCTGGTCCAGATGGAGTGATGGGCTTCTGGTTCAAACAGTTCCAATACTTTTATTCACCTGTAGCTGCTCCCTTACAAAGGGTCGTAGAGTCGGGAGATGTCCCTGATTGGCTTGTTAAGGGAAGGACGACACTAATTTGGAAAGATCCTGTAAAGGGAACAGATGCCAGCAATTATAGACCAATTACATGTCTACCACTAATGTGGAAACTGTTAACTGGAATCTTTGCAGAAAAAATTTATGAACATCTTGTGAGTAATGGTGTTTTCCCTGATGAACAGAAAGTATGTCGGAAAGGCTCGAGGGGTACCAAGGAGCAATTACTGATTGATAAGGCAGTAATGCAGGATGCAAAGAGGAAGAAGAGGAATCAGTGCAGCATGGATCGATTACAGAAAGGCTTAAGACCTGGTTCCTCATTCATGGATACGTGAAACACTATTGATGATGAAGGTTGCTAGGAGTGTGGTAGGGCTTTTGGAGACAAGTATAGCTCAATGGAAAACAGTGCTGACAGAAAACAGAGAGGTGCTGAGGCAGGGTGGCATTAAACGTGGAATATTCCAAGGAGATTCGTTATTTCCACTTCTTTTTGTAATGATGATGATGCTACTGAGAATCCTCTTGAAGAGAGAGAAACTGGGGTGTAACTTTGGATCTGGTGGAAGACGCCTCAACCATCTACTGTTTATGGATGATTTGAAGATATTCGGTAGAAATGAAAAGGAAATGGAGAGACTGGTAGAGCTCATAGGGACATACTCGGAAGACAGTGGGATGGAGTTTGGGATTAGTAAATGTGTGGTGCTGGTGATGAAAAGGGGAGTAAAGGTTCATTTGAATGGAATAGTGCTGCCAAATGAAGAAATTATGAAAGAAATAGAAGATACAGGGTATAAGTATTTGGGAGTGTTGGAGGGTGTAGGCACATCATTAACAGAAGTGAAGGAGAAAGTCAGGAAGGAGTATCTTAGAAGAGTGAAACTAATTGTGAAGTCGAAATTAATGGAGGAAACCTAATGAAAGCAGTGAATGCATGGGCAGTCAGTGTTTTGAGATACAGTGTGGGAATTTTAGAATGATTTGACAAGGAGTTGCATGCCATGGATATCAAAACAAGAAAATTTGTAGCAATGTTTGGTATATTCCACATTTAAAGTAGCGTAGCGAGGCTGTATCAAAAGAGGAAAGACGGTGGGAGAGGATTGAAAAGTGTAAAAGATTGTGTTAGAACTGAGGAGATATCGTTGAAGGAGCATGTGGTTAGAAGTGAGGAGTGGATGCTTAAGGTTGTGGCCAATGAAGTGGAGGTATGTGAGATCAAGGCTGATTATGTGAAACGTATGGATAGAGAAAGGGCAGATGAACTGGCTAGGGAAAAAATGCACAGAAGGTTCATCCAGGATATAGCAGAAGTGACTGATGAAAGATCATGGCAATGACTTAGAGCTGGGTATCTTGCTAAGAGTATTGAAGCTTTTGTTTGTGCAGCACAAGAGCAGGCATTAGGAACACAATTGTTCAAAAAGTGGTTCTAGGGAAGGAAGTTACTGCAGAATACCAGATTTGTGGGAAGACCTCAGAGTCAATTGTGCACCTTGCAGCAGGATGTAGTGGATTAGCCCAGAGAGAGAGAGAGAGAGAGAGAGTACCGCAAAAGACACGATCGCATGGGACTCTGGATATATTGGAAGGTCTGTAAGAAGGTTGGGGTGAAGTGTGCTGGAAAGTGGTTTGAGGAGGTGCCTGATGAAGGGAGAACAAGTGAGGATGGAAATGTAGAAGTATAGTGGGACAAAAGTGTCATAACGACCAAGAAATTGGAACGTAATCGTCCAGATTTGGTTGTCATTGACAAGGTTTCAAAGAACTGGCAGATTGTAGACTTCTCAGTACTCTGGGATAGAAATGTGAGAGAGGAGGAGAACGACAAGTGGAGCAATTATGCTCCATTGGCCTTGGAGATAAGGCGTATACACGGGGTTAAAACACAAATAATCCCGATCGTACTAGGTATGCTAGGAGTAGTATCAATTCGTCGGGAAGGACAATTGAAAAAACTATGAATCCCTGATGTTTTAGGCGACCTTCAGACTTCTGCTATTGTAGGTACCACCAACATCCTTAGGAAAATCCTTGATCTTTGAAGTCCTTGGTTTGGAGCCAGGATTGAGGGAAATCCTCTGGAAATGAATTCCATCCCTTTCCAGGAAGACGTTGATAAACGAAATCAGAATTATTATTATCATCTCAATCATGCATACACACGTTTTATTGATAATGTTGCGATTAAGTTTTGATATAGTGATGAATCCATGGAGGTTCAATTTAAATTTTCTAATGTAAATACATTTTGTGAACGAAATAATTTAAAAGAAATACAATGATATTTTTATGAATCCAAATAATTTTTTTAGATATGACAATATGAACTAAGCAAATTAAAAAAAATAAAGATTTCAACACTGAATAATATTTAATTAGAACGTCATTTACCAGCTACAAAAATTCAAAAATTTCCCTCACCTTAGAAAATCTTTAGTTTTTCAAATTAAAAAAAACTCAAACAAAAAATAATTTATTAAATTATAATAAGAAAAATGAAAAAAATGGACAAATATTTCACACCTTCAAAGTCCTTTTTCTTGAAATCTGTAAAAAAAAAAAAAAATGAATCATCTCTCTTCACATATTGCGATTTATTTACACGAGGCAGAGTGAGCTTTACATGGATAAATGCTCCTAAATAATTTGGCTGCATAATAACTAATTATCCCAATTCGAATTTGCAAGAATAATTAATTCTGACTCACCCCCCAAAAATCTTCACTTTGAGAAAAATATTTTGTCTTCAATGGAAATGTACTTTGTTTTAATTTATTTAGATTTTTTTTCTCCGTTTTATTGTCAGTGATTAAATTAACATAAACGAATAAGACATTCTCGAGACACGTTCTCAACATTAATTTATTCGTTATCTTACTAGCAATGTTACTTGGCGTTGCTGATGCATTATATAAAAAAGTAATATATATATATATATATATATATAAAAGTGAACGTGTCTGTGTGTCTGTACATTTTCTAACGCAATAACTCTGTCAATTTTCAGTCTACAGACGTGAAATTTGATATACAGGATACAGGGAAATCTTTGTAATCCGTTTGTAATACCCCCGACAATCCCGACAAGCAGCTAAATTCCACCCCTTCACAGTAGAGATCCTTCTACTCCAGTAGTTTCTTCCCCAGGACAGCTAGACTTTGGAATTCCCTGTCGGGTCCCTGCTTCCCCAACTGTACTGACATCATAGTCTACTTATTCTAATTTTATTTACACAACTTAATCTAGGGTATGTTATTCACAAGGTCTAATTTTTGTTATAAAAAATGATGTTACTCAAATGTCCACCATTTTCATTTTCACACTCTTGTGCTCTCTGCAGGGCATTGTCCAGCACATCACTTAATGTTCCAGGGCTTATGACCCTAATTTCCTCCTCGATATTGTTTTTAAGGGCATTTATTGTGGCTGGTTTTATTGTATTGAAAGTAGGGGAATTTCTTGTGTTGAAGTTTCATAGAAATTCTCTTTCAGTTTTTGATATTGACTCATTCAACCGAAAATACGATCCTACGATAAATATCCGCTCCTTGGTAGTGTACCGACTCATGACGACCTTGGAAGAGTTAGTCTAGATGGTCTGAAAAAATAAAAGAAAAATATAAAAAATTAAGAAAGTTATTAATTTTTCTTAACCATCAGCTTCTTTTGGGACACCCCATATATATATATATATATATATATATATCATATTTTTAAAATCCTTTGCTTGTCATTTTCTTTCTCTTTTTTATTGTTTATTTTTCTTCTCTTTTTAATTCCTATTAGATTTTTATGATCATATTTGGCATTGCAAACTTTGGGTTGATATAAATATTGTTGGCTCTGCAGGTTTTCAAATATGTCGTTCATGAGAATAATCGAAAATTTATATTTCTAATTGAAACCTACATGGATACATGATCTGATGATGTAAATTTTGTTATTTTTATGTTTTGGTACGTATTGATAAGCAGTATTTTTATTGGGGAGGGGGATTAGCCCCCAGTAAAAACTATAGCATAATCTATTTTACTTGACCGAAAGCAATTAATGATTATATAAAGTATTTTTTTTAAAACAAAGTTACTTTAAAATATTGGCGGGGGGGGGTAGCTAATAATCAGAGATCTAAGGTAGGAAGCTTAGCGTTTCCTCCAAACTTAGATAAATCACTTTTATTTACTTAAAATATTTCTATAGCTATACTTTTTATCTTCATATAAAAGAACGATTAAATCCTATTTTAATCACCCAAATTAATCATAGGGAAATGGTTATTTTCATTTTTTTAAAATTAATATTCTAATATTTATTTTTTTAATTTAATCAATATTTCATATTTTCCCCGAAAACGCTAGGACACAGGTTCTGCTAATATATGTATATGATTACATATACATTAATTTGCAAAGGTCTTTGTCCGTATAAAGTTTACATATATAATTTCTTTGAAAAAACTTTGCTATAAAGATACATATTCTTAGTTTTTGTAGACCTATCTACAGACAAACGAATACTGTATTTATATATAAATAGCCTGATTCATAAATATTTTTAGGAAGCATTAATTGGTTTGGAGACATTTTTCTGTTTCAACTTCAGAGAGGGGCGGGGTATCAGTTACTCTTAAACATTTAATATCAGATCCACTAAATCTCACAATATATAAAGGACAGTGGCATCAGTGCAATATTGTGTGATAAACCAAGTTTTGTGCAAAATCCTTAAAACTTGAAAAGCAGAAAAGATAGTTCCCAAGTCTTTTGTCTCAATTCTTAGAGCATCGTTGATTTGTTTTTGTTTTCTGTTTTGTTGGTAAAGTTGTTAAATTATTTTCTTCAGTAGTTTCAGTGGGGAAAAATTCGTTATTTATGTATTTGTATATTTGTTTATATTAATTTGTTATTTTATGATTAAATAAAGTTTTAGTGACTCTATTATTTATTCATGTACTTTATTATCCTTTGTTTTTTTTTTCATTTTGGAAGACGGTTAGAACGTTAGTGCGGTGTTAAATGTTGTTGCCTTAACATTACGTGGTTTCTTTTTTATGTATACCGCTTGCCGCAATAACATATTTCAAATCCATACTTGATGAATTGACACTAAAGACTTGGAAACTTGCTTGTAGAGTCGAGAAATCAGTTATGAAAATAAGTAAAAGTGAATATTTTGTCGTCATTAATAAGAAAAGTATCGGTAACAATGTGTGTGTATATATATATATATATATACTTCAGCATAATGTAATGCAATAGATCTACAGGTATGGAAATCCAGTGATTTATTTATTTATTTATTATTGGCTGTAATATTTTATAAAGATAATCCCAGTTAAATAAAAAATTGCTCAATATACCAGATAGAGCAAATAAATCATAATTTAGCAAATTACAATCATATATTTGCTAATATTTTCTCCTTTGAGGAGATGGGTAGACATCGAAAACCTATAGGTTTAGGACATATATTATTGAAATGTATTCTTTGTCTTGCATATAATAAAAGTTCTAGATTTGAAATTTAACTATTTCACGTTATAAAATTTAAATTACTAAATTATGATATATAATGTGTGTGTGTGAAAATATATGTAACATATTTATGTACATGGTGCAGTGTGTTAGACTCGTAAAAAATAGTCATTTCTGTAAATCTCAAACGGTACGTTAGATAGGCAAAATATAATATCTCTGTCTAAAAACTTAACTAAATTTATCAGCACCACTTTCCCAATTTAATAGTTATTAAAACGTTATATGAAATGGAACTACAACATTTGTTATGGTTTGGAAATGCAAATGATTTAAATGAGTCAAATAGTTCAGCCCTGGCTATCGAGATAATGCCAGTGAACTGAAGAATCATGCGATGCATGGTGTAGCGGCATCTGAGTAAAAAAGAACTGTTTTGAATCGTAAAATATTTTCTCCGTCGCCATATTGCTCAAAATGGACAAATTTATCTCGAGCATTGAGCATGTTTAATATTTTTAAGTTATTTTTATTTTTTGGTAGAAAGTGATAAAAGTAAGTTATAAAAACATGTATTTAATTAAAACTTGAAGTAATTTTATGACCTATGATAGATAACATTATCAAAATATAAAGTTTAAAATTTAATTTTGTTTTTTGTTTTAAAAATTGTAAAACAAATTTTTTGGAAGTCAATTATTTTAATAAATAAAACTTTCCAGTCAGTATTTCGAAATATTGTGGAGATATTTTTAGTTTTTCAATAGATATAGTGTGTTTAAAAAAAAAAACTAATACATAAGTTTACACGATAAGTAAAGACAACGTTTTAGTCACAAGTTAAAATTCTATTTTATTTTTTAGTTGTTTTAAATGAGAATTTTTCAAGTCAATGCTTTTAATAAGAAATGCATCTTTTCAGTCAATATTTCCAAAGATTGTAATCTTTTGATACAGAACTTTTCATCCTTAACTATTATATTTCTCTCTCTCTCTCTCTCTCTCTCTCTCTCTATATATATATATATATATATATATATATATATATATATATATATATATACGTGATTGATGCTTCCGTTGAGTCTCGAGACAATGGACATCCCTGTAAGGGTAACTCCGTGCGTAATTGTGAGGCAAGTGTTGTGCAGTCTCCAACCATATGGGGATGTACACACACACACACACACACACACACACACACACACACACACACACACACACATATCTATATCTATCTATATATATATATATACGTGATTGATGCTTCCGTTGAGTCTCGAGGCAATGGACATCCCTGTAAGGGTAACTGCGTGCGTAATTGTGAGGCAAGTGGTGTGCAGTCTCCAACCATATGGGGATGTACACACACACACACACACACATCTCTATCTATCTATCTATCTATCTATATATATATATATATATATATATATATATATATATATATATAAACGCGCACACATACGCACACATATATACTAGCAGGCAGCTCGGCATTGCCCGGTTTTAAAAGACGCTTAAATATGATATTTTGATTAATGCAGATTTCTCATTTATTATTACATTGGACTCAATGTATAGTAATGATTTAAAAAGTTTTTAAAAAAATATGACACGTGCGGCACCACCGAGAATCGAAACCAAAACGTCTTGCTTATGATCTACGTTTTCTTTTGACGTTAATGCCAGAATTATGAAGATATGTTTGCTGCAAGGCTAAAAATTAAAACATGAACCAATAGCTATGATTTTACGCATGCATATTTGTAATGTCGTTCGACCTTCTACATGGCAAATTTCATTTCTGTAATTTTCACACTTTTGCGCCGATTTTCCCCGTCTAAAACCCAAATATAAAGTTTCACATAGGTTGGAATACCCTATTAGTTAAGTTTCATGTCTGTAGACCAAAAACTGACTGAGAAGTTTGGTAGGTATAATATTTTAAACAAATATATATGTACGCATACATAAATATATATAGAAAGTTTTACACAAATTCAATGCAAGTATAAGTCATGTAGAATATTCGCATAAATATAATTATACGTAATAGTTAACTAAAGATGATCATCCCATGAGAAAAACGAAAAACCAATAGGGAATTAATTAAAATGAACGTTTAAAAGAATATGCAAATTAGCTAGATCTTTTGCAGAT
>NC_136483.1:51809131-51854131 GCF_053919585.1 Euprymna scolopes
TATATGATATTTTCATATAATTTGTCTCCATGCAACACATGTCCTCAACCCTCACTGGCTAAGTCTTGCTTCTATACATCATCACACTGTATACACATGTGTATTAGACTCTTTGTTGACAATTGTAATGCTCTGCTCTTTCGTAATGGTAAAAGATCCATGAACTTACTCTAACCTTTGCTAATTACTCTAATTCCTGCAATCATACTAGCACCTGTTCCACTCTTGATCCGATGGTATCACCAAGGTAACAAAATTACACATCTTAGTAAAATCACTATTTAATATATCCATATATTAGAAAGATCGACATTTGTGCATGATTTCGTCGAATTAAGTACAAATAAATCGTGTCATATTTTTATAAGTGAGATCTGTAGTTGTTTTTTTTTTTTATCTATTTAGCTTGTATACGTAGCAGTAGAAACCAATAATTCTTTAAAAATATTCATGTTTCAGTTCTATAAATTGATTTCTGTCAGTGTTTATTTGCATAAATGTATGAAACAAATAAAAAAAAAGTATTTTTTTCACATGTTTTTTTTTGTAAATATTATGAACTCATAAACTGTTCATTATATTTTTTACAATCAAAAAAATTGATTTATGTTCAATTTTTTTAATTTATGGATAACTGTAAAAAATATAATGAACAACTTATGAGTCGATAACGTTTTTAAAAAATATAACGTGAAAGAAAAGCTGGTTATTTTTTTTATTCATTTTATTTCATAAATTTAAGCAAATAAAAACTGACAGGAATCAAATCTTTGATATGTTTCCAACTTTCTAGTTTAATAGACTTGTTTGGTATAAAAGGGCTGTCGAGGGAAATATATTACTCCATGTTTACTTTATATTTAATCAAATTGTTTGTGTATCTTTGCTGGAGTTTGTACATGTGTAAAAGAGGGAAAGTTTGGACATTTTTAGTCGCGTGCAAGCGACTCTATAAGTCACTCTGTCGGTCGGTCGGTAACACTTTAGTGCTTGGCCTTTTTGGTTACGATCAAAGGTCTGTTGTTAATAGATGCTGTTCTTAGCTTTTTCAGCTTTTCTTGGTCTGCAAGCAAGGACCATATGTGGGGGAAACTCCACATATAAGACCTTGGTCAATGTAGGGGCAACCCTTCATACCAATTGTCACTATCCAACTCCCATACTCCCCGGGGAGTTGGTCCCCATTTCCCCTTTAATCCTCACATGAAAAATCGGCCTTGTGCCTAATTTTCTCGGTGGGAGAGCAAATAAATACCCTTTTCTTAGCCTTTTGGCAAAGATCAAAGTGTAGTATCTGTTCCGGCAAATATTGTAAGCAAAGACCATATGTGGGGGCAACTCCACATATAAGACCTTGGTCAATGTAGGGGAAAACCTTCATACCAATTGTCACTATCCAGCTCCCCTACTCCCTGGGGAGTTAGTCACAATTTCCCCTTCACTCCTCACGTTAAAAATCGGCCTTGTGCCTAATTTGCTCGGTAGGGGAGCAAATAAATACATCTCCTTTTCTTGTACTTTTGGCCAACATCAAAGTGTAGTATCTGTTCTTACTACATGCTGTACTTATTGTGATATAAAGTGGGGGATCACTTTTCTGTATTAATTTAATGTAAAATGATCACCCACTTTACAACCAGTCACTCAAAGTCATTCAAGTCATTCTCCAGATCATTCAAGTTGTTTTTGAAGGATTCCAGTTATTTTTTAAGCATTCAAGCCATTCTTAAGTTCATTAAAGTCATTATGGTATTTACTTTTTATTTATTTAAGTCATTTCAGCCCATTTTTCGGTCATTTTAGTTTATCTTTAAGAATTTCATGTCAATACTACATTCATGCATTACACGAGAGCACGTGACTAATGGCTATCGGCCTTGTTTTTTTTTTTAATTCCACAAAATTACATGTATGTTTGATAGGAAAATATTATATCAAAAGCATTGTTCATACTTACTTCAAATAAATGAGTCAGGGTTTAAAATCCAGCTTAGTAATTTGAACTCATTTATAATTGAGCACTTTTCTAATATTTCTGTATTCTCCTGCTACTTCGTTCTTTTGCTAATGCTTCCTAATCGTTGTTTATGAGATTATTTGATTTATAAATGTTTTAAGACAATTTCACCCCCCCCCTGCCAAAAAAAAAAAAGCATTATGAAAAAGCAGAGTTAATTAAATTATGCCTAATTTGCTCGGTGGGGGAGCAAATAAATACCCCCCCCCTTTTTACGTACTTTTGGCCAACATCAAAGTGTAGTATCTGTTCTTACTACATGCTATACTTATGTTTGTAACTTTGTGATATAAAGTGGGGGATCACTTTTCTGTATTAATTTAATGTAAAATGATCACCCACTTTACAACCACTCAGTCTCAAAGCCATTCAAGTCATTCTCCAGATCATTCAAGTTGTTTTTGAAGGATTCCAGTTATTTTTTAAGCATTCAAGTCATTCTTAAGGTCATTCAATTCATCCTTAAGTTCATTAAAGTCATTCTAAGTCATTTACTTTTCATTTATTTAAGTCATTTCAGCCCATTTTTCGGTCATTTTAGATTATCATTAAGAATTTCATGTCAATCCTACATTCACGCATTCATTCATTACACGAGACAATGCGACTAATGGCTATCGGCCTTGTTATATAAAAAAAAACAAAAAAAAACAGCAGACGTGATTTTTCAGATTTTATTCAATGTACGATCGGGCCTTATCACTAAATATTTGTATTTTTCTATGAATTTTACTCGCAGGAGGAAAATTGTAGAATCTCTATATTTACAAAGTTTTACATATGTTAACCATAAAAGTAAATGTGAATACTTTTTACTTATTTTGTCATAAAAGCGAAACGAAAGAGGAGAAATAATTGAAGGAAGAAAAGAATGAAAATATAAAAGAGAAGAAAGAAATAAAGAGAAAATAGAATTTAAGGAAATCATTGTTAATCGGTGAACATTCATTTGCAAATCATAATTTTGTGGCATATTATTGTAATAGTATTCTTTTAACCCTTTTTCCTATGTGGACGTTTCCATAGATAGCTATATATTATTCCTATATGAAGTTTCCCATGGATAACTATTTTTCCAATGTAGAGTAAGTAACATATATATAATTCCTATGTAGAGTGTCCCCATGGATAATTATATATTATTCCTGCATAGAGTTTCCCGTGGATATATTTTTCCTATGTGGAGTTTTCAATTGATAACTATATATTTTTCCTTTGTAGACCTTCCTATGGATAAATTACTATATTTTTCCTATGTGTACTTTTCCAAGGATAACTATATATTTTTGCTATTTGGACTTTCCCATGGATAAATTACTGTATTATATGTGTATATTCCCATGGATAGCTATATATTTTCCCTACGTGTACTTTCCCATGGATAACTGTGGATTTTTCTGATGTGTACTTTGACATGGATAAATTACTTGATATTATGTGTACTTTCCCATGGATAACTATATACTTTTCATATATCTACTTTCTCATAGATAATTATATATTTTTCTTATATGTACTTTCCCATGGATAACTATGTATTTTTCCTATGTGAAATTTTTCATAGATAATTCTACTTATTTTCTTTTGTGGAAGTTTCCATGGATAACTATATATTTCTCTCATGTCTACTTTCCCATAGATAACTATGTATTTTTCCTACGTGGACTTTTTCATAGACAATTATATATTTTTTCTTTTGTGGAGCTTCCCATAGATAACTATATTTTTTTCTATGTGGAGTTTCCTATTGATAAATATATATTTTTATTGTGTAGATTTTTCCATACATAACTATTTTTCTTTTTTATTTTACTTCAGTCGAAGTTCTCAGAAATCAAGGGGCCCACAACCTGGGTCTAACACTTGAACTCTATATGAGATACATAGATATTCGAATGTTCCATTAAAGTTCTTTATCTCTCAAACACTGAGTTTGTAAAGAAATTGAGTACATAATTTTCCTCTCCCCAATTAACTATTTTCATACGTTGTAGTATATCTTTCATGTTGGTCTCTTGGTCTTACTAGACAAGAATCTATCTAGTCTGGTGGAGTATCCAGCTTCGTGCTATTACTTGAGGTAATATCACTTGGAGAAGGTGCACCTTTCCTCGTAAAAGCTTATGTGAGTTAGCCATAGTGAGGAGATCTTATTTGGTCAGCGAATACTATGTGATTTTGAATATTTGGTCAGGGTTTACTTTTATGGAAAAAGTATTCTCATACCAGGTTGTTCTAACAAACCCCTGTACAGAGAGACCTTAGACACTCGAGAACAGTGTCTAGTAGGCATTCAAGTTCTCTGTGTGAAGTTTACCATGGATAAATATATATTTTTCCTATATGGAATTTTACATTGATAACAACATTTTTCCGATGGTGACTTTCCCATAGATAAGTATATATTTTTTCCTTTACGAAATTTACTATGGATTATTATATACTTTTCTTATGTGAACTTTTCCATTGATAAATATTATATTACATTTCTTCTATGTGTACTTTCTCATCGATAACAGTAGAATTTTAATTAACATTTATCTTTGCTTCAGACCTCAATAATTACTAAGTTCTTTTTTTTCATGGTATTTTCTTGACACTAAACTTTTCTTCCTTTCCTTACAATAACTCGTTGGGTATTACCTTTTCTATCTGAATTGCAACTTTGTTAATTCTACCTCTTTTTAAAGATGCAGCTGTCAACGATGTTTAAAAAACTACAACGTGCACATTAATTGAATATGGTAGCAAATGAGAAAGGTTAATGGTGTACATAATATAAGACACTATTTTCTGATGATTAAACATTAACAAATAAAATTGAATGAAATATAAACATAACTTAGTGGTCATTGTGAAATGAGACTTTCGCTTACAGATGCATAATCTCCATTACAATAAGATATCTGTAATTTTTTGGGGAATTATATTAAAAGTATCGATGTTTAAACCTATTGGTTGCTTCAGAGTTAGATTATACAGGTTATATTAAGTTGTTCTCAATCATAGTTTTATGTGAAAAACTAAAAATTGAGTTTGTGGTATTGTTTTACATCACTTTGCCACAAATATGATAGTCGTAATGTTCAAACGTGTTAAAAGCGCATAAATCATGTTATTCCACAATAAAAGTGCATAAATCTGGACATTTACTGTTAATGTTAATACAGAGTGATCACTGAAAAAAGCGGGAAGTTTGAAGTTAGAAATTTTATTGTTTAATTTTCTTGTTTTTTGTTTTTTTATTGCGTCTGGATTATTCACATTTTCGATTTGCATAGACGACATTATGTATGTATTCTAATATTAATCTTTGAAAATCTTTATAAAAGTAATTTTATTGTAAAACTGAATTACTGTTTGTTAAATTTCTTGATTTCTTAGCGGCTAACCTCTATAAGCATCATAAATCCTAGAGAACGAAATATGAAACATTTGTTGTCATATTAATCGGTCTTTAAGAGCTCATTATTAGTTTCTATGAATATTTCAATACGCACTGGTTAACGTTATTGGCAACATTAGTAGTGATTCTTGCTAAAAATTAAATCCAGTTTAGGTAAACATATAGTATACATATATTTATCACCTTGATGCTATGTGCTGCAGACTTTTACTCATCAACAATTTCCTTTTATAGTCCAATCAGAGAAAATGGATTTTATGCTTGAGGGGACATTTCCAAATATTCCGTAGCTAACAAACTTGTGGAGTGAACCTTTGTACCAGACCTTGTCGAAGGCCTTTGATATATCGAGAGCTAGAAAGGAAGTTCCTGTCAATAGATTCACTGATCATGTTTGATATCACAGCCAGCACATCATCTTCAGATCTTGCCGGACGAAAGCCATATTGCTTGTCACTAAGAATGTTTTTTGTTGAGGTAATTAATAACCACTCGATGTATTTCATATTTAACCAATTTAGTCTTGATACAGAGGAGACAGATCGGTCGGTACTGAGGTGTAAAGGATAGATCTCCAGTATTTTTGAATACCAGGCAGACCAATGAAGTCTTCCAAAATGATGAAAAATATTTTCCTTTAAACAATTACTGAACAGCTTCATAAGAATAGGAGTTATTTCGGGTTGCAGTTTCTTAAGTACTATGATTGGCATGTCGGAATCACTTACCTTATTGGTATTGAGATTTTTAATGAGTTTAGCAACATTACAGACAGAATTTTATGGCCATGAAGTGCAGTCAGTGGTTAAGAGCTTCTGGTCACAAGAATGAAATTTTCAGCATGGTTCTTTGTATATATAAGGAGCTTAGTATATTTATAGATAAAGTTTTATAAGAATAATTAAGAGAATGATTTTAAAAGTCATAAAACTACATTTTTTTTGTGGTTTATGATCATGGACAGAGAAGATAAAGCTGTCATCAAATATTTTATAGTTTGTCACAATAATTATTTTATTAAATTGACAACTCCCCCTTTTTATCCTGTTCGATTTTGCAGGAATTTAAATTTCTGAAATTATTTTTATTTTGTTCTGAAAAATCGGTTATGATGTCCAGTCAAAATTGAGGGAAATTAAATCAAAGACAGAAATTATCATTGACATAATTATGTTGTCTTATTTGTAAACTTTATTAACAAAAAAAAAAAAGAATTATATCATCTCTTTTCTAAACGTTTTTTTTTTAAAGAAACTCCATTAACAAAAACAAGAGTCATTATGTCAAATCTTTTCTAATAAAATTCCTTTCTGAAGAGAAAGAAATAACATGAAATATTTTGTTACAAATTGCAGTTAAAAACATTGTATTGCAAATTGCAATAACAAGGTGTAAGAGGTCTTGTGTCAGAATCGGATATTTGAGATGGAATTAAATACTTTAGAAAGCAGTTGATCTAAATATCAGACATTTTCAGAAAGGCTAAAGCTTGACCTCCTGTGAACTGAACTTACAAGTGCAAAGTCTTTCCCCATAAAACAATAAACACTTCGAAAGGAGTAATTCGAAGTTATGAACTATCGCTGGCAACTGAAGAAGAAATCAAAACCGAATTAGAAAAACAAGGAGTAATCAACCACATCCGCATAAACATAAAAAGAAACAATAAAATGATAACAACCAACACATATATATTAACGTTTAACAAATCAACAATACCTAAGGAAATAAAAATTGGCTACTTAAATGTAAAAGTAGACCAATATATCCATTAAGATGTTTCCATTGCCAAAAATATGGACATCATAAAGAAGCATGTAAAGGAATAAAAATATGTAGAAAATGCAGCAACAAAGAGCCTGACCACACCGAAGAAAAATGCATAAATGAGGTGAAATGCGCAAACTGCAAAGAAGATCACGCAGTCTTCTCTAAAATATGCAAAACATATAAAAAAGAAATAAATTATAGAAGTAAAGTACAAAAAAACACAACCTTTCCAGAAGCCAGAAAAATAGTTGAGACGTACATGAAAGACAACATATGCTGAGACAACAAAAAAGACAACTAAACCATACCAACATAATGAAATACATGATCAATATAGGGAGCTGATAAGCAAACTGATTACATTAAATATTAAAGAATGGCCAGAATTTCAAAATAGCCTAAAAGAAAAATACTCAAATCTGGGAAACGAAATAGAAATAACAAATCCCAAAAAAGAAAATAATATTCCATCCACAACAGAACCATTAAAAAGAATTATCACAGAAACCAACAAAACAACCATCAGAAATTTATAAAAACATAAGCAATGATAAAACAGCAAATAAAAAACGTTCCAGAAAAGAAGAAAACCAAATAATAGACACTCAAAATAGATTCCAAATTCTAGAAAAAATGGAAACCGAAAACACCCTAGATAAAAAAAAGAAACCAAACACAAGTAATCAAGAGGGAAAAAATGAACAAGAAGCCAAAACGGCAACATCTCAAGCAAGATCCAGATCGACGTCCAGATCCAAACAAAAAAAAAAAGAAAAAACACAGCAAAACACTTCACCAAAGACACAAACTCCAACAAAAGATAAACCCTCTACTTCTAAAGAGATGGAAATAGAAGAAAACTAAACAGCCCCATAGATAGAAATAAAACACAACAAGTTATGCAATGGAATTGTTGTGGAATAAGATCTAACTATAATGCACTTCTTATACTTATCTCATTCTTAAACCCAGCTATTGTTTGCTTACAAGAAACCTTCCTACAAAACAATAACCATTTCAAAACACCAAACTATGAACAATACAACTATTTCCATAACACAGGCCTCCTTCGTGCTAATGGAGGCACCTCAATTCTTGTAAGGAATAACATACCTCAAAGCAATTTCTCCGTCAAAACAAATCTCCAAGCAATTACAACTCAAGTCACATTACACAAAACAATTACAATCTGCTCAATATACCTCCCTCCTCATGAACCAATAAATGAAAATGAAATAGAAAATTTAATAAAACAACTACTTTCATCATTCATTCTTCTAGGAGACTTTAACTGCCACAGTACGTTATGGGGATGCGAAGTCACAAACTCAAAAGGAAACAAAATTGAATAACTAATTAACAAAAATAACTTGTGCCTTCTCAATCAAAAAAATCCCACATACTTAAATTCAACAAATCCAACAGATGGATCAACTAGTGTCATTGATCTTACCATGTGTGATCCATCAAGCTTCTTGGATTATACATGGAGCACTTACAAAGAACCCTGTGGAAGTGATCACTTCCCTATTATAATCAATTACAGTAACTCCATCCAAAACCACATACCCAGCTGGAACACAAACAAAGCCAACTGGGCCGAATTTAAAGAACTTTGTTCACTAAAACTAACAGAACATCAAATCCAAACAATAGAAGAATTCACGGAAGAACTCATAACAATAACCAAAAAATGCATACCCAAAAATTCTCCTCCTGAAAAAAAAAACATGGTTCAATCCAGAATGTAAAACGGTCATTAGACAGAGAAAGGCAGCCTTAAGAAAATTTAAAAAACAACCCAAAACGAACAACTTAATAGAATACAAATACCAAAGAGCTAAAACTTGAAAAACAAAGAATGCAAAAGATTTGTCAACAAAATTTGTGGCAACAATTTGTCAACAAAATCAACATCACCACTAAACCCAAAATCGTCTGGGAAATGATTAGGAAAATAACTGGAAAATATAATCCGAATCCAATCAAACACCTTCTCACAAATAAACAGAAAATAACTGATAAAAAAGTTATGGCTAACACACTAGCTAAAACCTTTGCCGGAAACTCCTCATCAAAACACTACCATAGACAATTACAAATACTTAAAAAACATGAAGAAAAGTACAAAATAAACTTTAACTCCAAAAACCAAGAGCCTTACAATGAAATCTTCTCCATCAATGAACTAGAAACTGCCATAGAAAAATCCCATAACTCAGCTGTAGGACCAGGTGAAGTGCACTACAGCTTCCTTAAAGAAATTCCACCAGAATCATTAAAACTCCTTCTCAAAATTTATAATAAAATATGGGAAAATGCAACAATAATACCAATACCCAAACTGGGAAAAGATACATAAAACCCAGAAAACTACAGATCAATAGCTCTCACAAGATGCCTATGCAAAACGTTCGAAAGAATGATTAACTACCGTCTTATATGGTATCTAGATGACAACAAAATAATTTCTGAAGTCCAGTGTTGATACCAGAAAATCGAGGATGTATAGACCACATCACTAACCTCGAAAATTGTATCAGAAAAGCTTTTATCAATAAGGAACATGTAACATGTTTTTTTCGATCTTGAGAAAGCATATGAAACCACCTGGAAACACGGTATCATAAAAGATCTCCACAACATCGGACTAAGAGGCAGATTACCTGAATTCATAAAAACTTCCTAACAGACAGATCTTTCCAAGTTCGCATAGCTACAGATTTAAATACGCTCACACTATTGAAAGAAAACTACAAGATAACATAAATAAAATTAATAAATGGGCAACGAAAAATGGTTTAAAATTCTCAAAAACTAAAACAAAATGCATCCATTTCTGTAACCAATGCAAACTCCACCCTGACCCAACCTTACAGATTAAAGGCGAAAAAAATTCATTCGTAAATGAACATAAGCACCTGGGAATCGTTTTTGACAAAAAATTAAATTTCATTCCACACATCAATCACATCAAAACCAAATGTAATAAAGCATTACAACTCCTACGAGTCATTGCCCATACAGATTTGGGAGCTGACAAGAACACACTACTCAAACTATATAGAGTATTAATTAGATCAAAAACAGATTATGGTAGCTTCATATATCAATCCACCAGAAAGTCATATCTAAAAACCCTCAACACAATATGCCACTCCGGACTAAGACTAGCACAAGGAGCATTTCCAACCTCCCCTGTAGAAAGCCTGTATGCAAAAGCACATGAAACGCCTCCAATGCTCAGAAATCAAAACCTTGGCCTAAAATACTACACAAAACTTACAGCCAACCCCACAAACCCAGCACACAATGGCACTTTAAATCCAAACCGTAAACACCTTTTCGACCAAAAAGAAAATGCAATCAAAACCTTTGGACTTAGAATAAAAGCGATTTTCAAAGAAGCAAGTCTATCCATAACTAAAATTCACGAAACTGTCCTACTCAAAACCCCTCCCTGGAAAACCGTATCCCCTAACATCGACCTAAGTTTAAGTAAATATGAAAAGAAACATACTCATCCAATAACTTATCACGATGAACTCGATAAAATCAAAGAAAAGTATCCAGACCACACACACATCTATACAGATGGGTCTAAACAAAACAACGCAACAGCCAGTGCAGCAATACTCAATAAATCAATCAAAAAACAATCAAACCTCCCAAAAGAAACCTCAATCTTTAGTGCTGAAATACATGCTCTAATCCTAGTTCTCAAACTCGCCTCCAATAACAAAAAAGAAAACAAATTTATAATCCTTTCAGACTCCCAATCTACTCTAAAAGCGATTAAAAATAAAAAGATGGACAACCCCCTAATCGCAAAATTACTCCAAAAATTAACTGAACTAAACAGTAAAAAAGAAATCATTTTCTGCTGGATACCGAGCCATTCCGGTATTTAAGGTAATGAATTAGCAGATTCTGCAGCAAAAAACGCCTTAAATCTCCCAATCGATGCAAATTTTAAAATTCCATACATAGATCTAAAAAGACGTATCAACGCATATACAACAGACAAATGGCAAACCTACTGGAATGAACACCCTAACAATAAACTTCACGAAATCATGCCAAAAATAAAAAAAACAAGAACAAAATCCGAAACTAAACAGCAAAGAAGTCAAACTAACAAGAATAAAAATAGGCCATACTCACTTAACCCACTCATCTCCTAAAAAAACAAAGCCAACCCATTTGTATACCTTGTCAAACACCACTCACAATCAAACACATATTAATTGAATGTACTGATTGTGTAACAGTAAGAAATCGATTCTACAAAGAAAACAATATTAAAGAGTTATTTGATAAAAACAATACCCACACCATACTCTCATATCTTAAAAAAATTGGCCTTTATAAAAAAAAATTAAAAAGAACCCTTTATACAACGGTCCTGGATATGACCTAAAACTACATCCGATGGTAAGGCTCCACCTTGCGGGCCTTGGGGAGTGTGGAGCCACCCTTTAATTGCCATTGCTCCCAGGTCCACTCTGACCCGAAGTGGTAGTACCTGTTAGGGTCCCAACTATGGGTTAAATAGAATCTGACTTAAAAAAAAAATATACTCCATTAAAAATCGTTCCTCAAAATAACTAGATTCGGCATTAAATAACCTGAAAAAGGTTGGTATGCCGTAAAACAAAAACAACCAACCAATGGCCATTCACATAATTCATTTACACACATCAGTAATTGATATTTACGCGTGATGAAATAAATTATTCTTGAATTTACACCATGCATAAACATTTTAATATGTTAGTAACTTGAAATATACCATGTTTGTTAAAATGACTGAATTCGGTATTAAAATAAACAGGAAAATGATTAATACGCCATGAAAACCCAAATCAACATCACAGTAACTTCATAAACTGACAACCAATGAACTATAAGATAGTTTTATCTGAAAATAAAATTATTAAATGACACCAAAAGTAGCTGAATTCCTCTACCACCTACCTCTATGCAAAACCCCAACACTTTCAAAGTCATAATTCTGTGATCACTGCACAAATTTTTCAATTCACACTCACAATCCTTTGAAGAAATTCGTTTGACATGATTGACTTCGAACCACAAAGCAATTAACAGAACGATATTGAGATAAAAATCAAATAACTATAAATTATTCATTAAATCTAAAATCACATTCTTTTAATAAAGAATAAAAAGATTTATGAAAATCATAATTTAATTAACTCTGTTTTTTCATAATGCTTTTTTTTTGGTGGGGGGGGGGGGCAATTGTCTTAAAACATTTATAAATCAAATAATCTCATAAACAACGATTAGGAAGCATTAGCAAGAGAACGAAGTAGCAGGAGAATACAGAAATATGAGAAAAGTGCTCAATTATAAATAAGTTCAAATTACTAAGCTGGATTTTTAACCCTGACTCATTTATTTGAAGTAAGTATAAACAATGTTTTTGATATAATATTTTCCTATCCAACATACATGTAATTTTGTGGAATTAAAAAAAAAACAAGGCCGATAGATATTAGTCACGTGCTCTGGTGTAATGCATGAATGTAGTATTGACAAGAGCGATAAAAGGAGATAACAAGGCCGATAGCCATTAGTCGCGTGCTCTCATGTAATGAATGAATGCGTGAATGTAGGATTGACATGAAATTCTTAAAGATAAACTAAAATGACCGAAAAATGGGCTGAAATGACTTAAATAAATAAAAAGTAAATGACTTAGAATGACTTTAATGAACTTGAGGATGAATTAAATGACCTTAAGCATGACTTGAATGCTTAAAAAATAACTGGAATCCTTCAAAAACAACTTGAATGATCTGGAGAATGACTTGAATGGCTTTGAGACTGAGTGGTTGTAAAGTGGGTGATCATTTTACATTAAATTAATACAGAAAAGTGATCCTCCACTTTATATCACAATAAGTACAGCATGTAGTAAGAACAGATACTACACTTTGATGTTGACCAAAAGACCAAGAAAAGAGTATTTATTTGCTCCCTCACCGAGCAAATTAGGCACAAGGCCGATTTTTAATTTGAGGAGTGAAGGGGAAATGAGGACCAACTACCCGGGGAGTAGGAAAGCTGGATAGTGACAATTGGTATGAAATGTTGCCCCTACATTGACCAAGGTCTTATATGTGGGGTTGCCCCCACATATGGTCTTTGCTTGCAGTATCTGCCAGAACAGATACTACACTTTGATCTTTATATTTAATTTATTTCGTGAAAATGAAAATTACAATCAAAATAATTCAATGTAAAATTAAAATAAATTAAAAGCAAAATTCAAATTCACTTTGATCTTGGCCAGAAGGCCAAGAAAAGCTTAAAAAGCTAAGAACAGCATCTATTAACAACAGACCTTTGACCTTAACCAAAAAGGCCAAGCACAAAAGTGTTACCGACAGAGTGACTTATAGAGTCGCTTGCACGCGACTGAAAACATACTGCTTAATTGATATGTGTGTAATATATTACAACAATATTTCGATTAGACAATATCTTTAATGAGTAATTAAAGAAGACATACTGAAAACTATAATGCACGTTCCTTCCTGTCGAATACTGTTATGACAGCCGATTATAGCTGTCCCCGTCATTGACACATGTATAAAGTTTATTTTGCATGTTGCTTGTAGATATCTGTAATAGCCGCATTGATTAGCACACTCTAAGTAGGATTTAACTGTGAGTCTTGTTCCAGGGTTCGAATCGTGTGACTGACTTGAATGGATATGTCTACATTGATGATTCTGCAAGGATTGCACATATGCAAATAATACTTAAATATTATTAAAATAAATATATAATTTGTTTGATCATGTCAAAGTTTAAAAAAAAAAGGTTTAAACATAATAAATACTAATTTTTTTTATACAAAATCCGAAATTAGCGGCAACTCCAAACTGCACTTGGTGTCAAGAATGATAAAGTGCATTCCAAAGTAAATTTGTTGAACTACAAGGTCTGCACTTATAAAAGTGGAAGTTTGCAAAGAAGATCAGGCGTGATTATTGAGCTTCTCAAAAAACTTCATATTGACCTATGTTGTGTCCAAGAAATATGATTAAAGAGTAACTCTGTCAGAATACGAGAAATAATGCAAGGTACTAGCTGCTTAAATTAGGAATAAAAACAAACAACTGGTATTGTTATTGCAGGGAAATGGGGATTAGTGTTAATTGTGTAAGTGATTGAATCATGTTTTTGAAATTGATGGTTCATGAAACAATTTTAACAGCAATGTATGCTTATATAATTTGAGTGAAAATCTGAAAAATGATTTTCATGATAGTCATGTGGCAAGAGATTTTAATGGTCATGTTAAATATTTCAATGGTCATGTTAAAGATATCTGGTAGTTTTGTGGGTGTTTGTAGAGGAAATGGACATGGTGATAGGAATACAGAAGGAAAACGTATCCTCAAATTTGGTCTTGCAAACGACATACTGATTGCAAATACTGTTTTTAAGAAAAGGAAAACATTGGTGGAAGTGATAAGGATGATCTTAAGAGAAAGTTAGATAAATAAAGACCTGGGCTTAGGTAGGTTATTTTTCAAGTCAGTTTTTAAAGCCGTCCAACACATGTTTGCATGTAAAATGGACGTTAAATTGAATATGATGAATAATACTGAGTTTAGAGGGAAATACTTACGTAATTATTTCAGCAAAATAAAAAAAATAACCTGAAAATTATTTGTAAATCAGAAAAATTGAGTTACCTATAAGGAATGATAGAATTACTATATACATTTAATTGTTTCTGGTTTGAGATGTTTTGTACTTTCACCTAACCACTCTACCTCCCTGTGTACATGCCACTTTTGTTAGTGTGTATTTGATTTATCTGAGAGCCGGTTACAGTTATCAAGTGGTGTTTTTTTTTTTCAGCATTAAAACCAGCAGAACATAGGCCATCGGTTAATGTTGAGATTGTTTGTTCCCTGATTACTGAAGTATGGCTTGGATCTTGTGCAGTGCTAGGAGCTCCAACCTCCCAGGCTTTACCCTCCCCTTTAGGGTGGAGTAAGTTTATTGCTTACTGAGGTGGCCACGACCAGGGAATGTCGACGGGGCTGCTTAGGCAATCTTTTTAAAGGCCAGAGTATTCCTCATTTAGGGGCGCTGGATTGACCCCACCTTCCAACCTTGTGTCACATCTTCCTGCTGTGGTAAGGAAGTAAATACCAACTATCAAGTGTTGACATTTACAAAATAACAGCAAGCCCATTTTTGAAATGGAAAGTGTCTATCCAATCGCAAGCGAACATTACATCCAATTTCACAAAATATTCTTCCTTTGATCATATATTTTTTTGCTAGTATATATCTGACTAATGATCATATACTACACCACTTTTTCAAAGGAGGTGGTAATGTGTGTGAGGATGATCTCAGGACAACAGTACAGAGACTACACTACACTTAGCGAACTCTTTATTCAGAGTAAACTGAATTGAGTCTAATAATAGTCTAGTTTTTACTTTAGACAGACAGATATCAAAATCTCCATTAATGGTATATAATACACAAATACTTTTGTTAAGTGAAATGACTAGAAAGCACATAAACCTTACAATTAAACTTGTGACGAATTAAGAGAAAGAAAATTATCTTCTAAATTCTATCTTGTCTGCTTAACACCTCGCATTAGCACACTGTCATCACACTCTCATCTGCTTGCCTTTCCATCTATCTCGTCCGACCCTCTCCCCACTCACTGATTAACTTTGTTTTACATAGTGTGTCTCCATATTTAAAACAAATCTATGAAGTAAATATTCTAACGAATGTGTTTGCCATCAATTTCAATTTTCTTTTAACATCTATGGAAGACTGTCAGGTTTGCAGATGGCTAAATAAGTTTTTTATGAATAATTTTATTTGCTATGAACATAATTTTCACGTGGCTCATTAACAATGATCACTAAAAAAAAACCCCAATGAGTTGAGTGACAAATCTGCAAGCTTCCATACTCCTTCTTTGCCTATTAGCCAGGAACAGAGGTGTGATCACAGGGACTCATTAAAGACGCCCAGTGCTTAGCCTTGTTTCCTGACTAGGGCAATGAATGCCATCCCCCACATCAACCTCATTCTCTTCCCATAAACTTGGGCATTTTAGGGTTCTTGTTTACCATGTGTTCTAAAATAATTGGACTGGGCTATTCTTGTCTGACAGGTTTGAGGGTATCGGTTTGACAGTTACTGGCTGCTGTTTCCGACTGACAGTACAGAAGCCCTAACTCTTTGGTAGCGCTTATATTACATAACGGGGTATAGATGGAAGAAGAATTATGCTTCATACCTTTCTGTCCAGAAGTCCTTTGTCTTCCTGCTGCTGGGCACTGTGATGGATGTCCATCATACTGATGCAATAAGCCAACTGAGATGTACATGATTTTCCTTCTTTGTAAACCACATGACAACGACTTTATTTTTCATAAATATAAATTTATTTCGGATGTCTCAGTGTCTACATGTTGTGCTTATCTAGCCTCGCTTCCCGACCTTTTTGGAGCATGCCCGCACACCTTGGTGACAAAAGCCAAACTCTCTGCTCTAATCTTTTTGGCCTGTTAGTTCCGGTGACGTAGCTGATTAAAGAACATGTCTCCCTAACGTGACCTGCAGTCACCTATCTAAATGTGGTGTGAACAGTGTCACTTATCAATGATTGTTTTGAATTTCTAAATTCTTATTTTTATAGCTAAGTAGAGCTAAACCTATAAACATATCACTTAACTATTTGAATAATTAACTTTCAGCTAAACTTATCTGACCAAGACAATATTTTTATTCTTAGCCTACCAAGGTCACTGGTGTTGTCAATCGATCGATAATTAACAATTTTAACCCTGTTATTATCTAACACTTAGAGCAGCTGCTCTATCATCAGTTGTAAAATATCAGGATGTTTGTAGCGTCATATAGTGCATGGAAAGAAACCCTGCACTCATCTCTAGTGGACATTCCCGAAGCAATATTCCGGTCGATGAGGAGGCGGCTGATAGTCTACTTGTGTTGTATGATAGTAGCTATGTACATCCGCTTTGTTTAGTGTCTCTCACCCTAAACTGAAACTACAAAATAAAATAAAATGACAGCTCAATCCAAAATAAACCAAACCAGACACACACTTGAACAACAATTCGCCTCCTCCCTTGAGGCTTACATTTACAAATATCCGTGCACTTAGAACTAACTTAGATGATGTAGAATCATTTTCCTAGAAAACTCCCCGGATATCTTAGAACTTAGTGAAACTAACTTACACTCTTCCATCCACTCTAACATCTTTAATATGTAGTTATCTTCCATTTTGTCATAAGGACTTTGACAGAGACATACACGGACTTGGAGTCCATATTCGTAAAACCCTCCCCATGACTAGGGAATCTAAACTAGAATCAGATGACCAGACCTTCATGTGCTTTAAACTAACTTTACACCATAGCATTGCTCAAAAAGACAAAGTACTAATATAAGGCTGACTGGGATGTCATCAGAGATCACATCAAAGATGCACCATGGGGGAATATCTTTGTTCTTTTTGTGGAACAGTGCACAAATGAGACCACTGAATGGTTTAAAGTCGCAATTGAAGCAGGTTTCAACACAAAGTTCTATAGCAAACCCCAATCTCCCTAATGGTTTACTTCTACTTGCACAGCTGCCATTGTTCAGAGGCAACATGCATACCACAGATTTATCCGGCATATGTCCAAAACAAACAAACAAAACTTTATAGAAACTAGAAGTAATTGTAAGAAAAAAGTAGCGACAGCTAAGAGAGAATATACTGAAACTACCAGAAAACACATTGAAGCGCAGAAATTAGAAACTCGTGATTTCTAGAAAATCTACAACAGTGTAGTAAATAATTGGCAATCAACAATTCCCCCATAAAGTTGTTTGCATGGAAACCAGGAAAGATAACATGCTTACCCGTCAGTTTGCCTCACTCTACTTTGGACCCAGCAAATCACTTGCTCCCTGATTTTTCTTTGCGGACAGAAACCACACTAGCTGATCTGAAAATCACCCCTTACATGATATCATAAAAACCCTAGACACCTCAAAAGCATGATCTCATCCCGGCTGTACTATTAAAAAATATCTGCTGAGGTTGCTCCAGTTCTCTAAACTCTTCAACAAATTCTTTAACGAATCATGCTTTCTTGGCTATTAGAAAACTGCTTTTGTGGTACCAGTTTACAAGAATTGTGGCGAAAGAACTGACCCATTAAATTATCGCCCCATTAGCCTCCTCCCTCTTTTCACCAAAATATTTGAATCCATAATTAATCCAGCCTTAGTCCACCACTTTACAGTTGCTAAACTTGTGCGCCTATCCATATGGATTTAGGCAGGCTCGTTCTACTGCAGATATTCTAACTGTGATCTTTGTCTAGCATGCACTGGATAAGACAGGGGAGGAGAAAGCAGTAGCCCTAGATATATTTAAGGCTTTTGAAAGGATATGGCACGATGGTCTTCTCATAAAAATCAGATCCTATGTTATTACTAGACGAATACTCAACATAATTAAATCCTTCTTAAATAAGAGAAGAATCCAAGTTATCCTCGATGGTCACACGTCTAAACAATATGATATAAATGCAGGTTACCTCAGAGGTAGATCCTTGGACCTTTATTATTCCTGATTCATAAATGATCTCCCCGATAAAATAGACTCAGATGGGTATATTTGCTGATGACACTATACTTTATAACAGGCACGAAGGAAAAATGAATGAACACATATCTAAGGTAATAACAGAAACCCTAGAGGAAGATCTCAAGTTTGTAGTGAAATGGGGGACAAATATGGATGGTCACATTCAATGCTGCCAAAACTAAGCCTGTTTCCTTTAATAATTACAAGAAACCTTCTCTCCAACCACCAATAACTATGGCTAAAGATATATTACCTGAAAATATTTTGTTCAGACTTCTCCGCTTAACATTCACAGGGAAAATGAGTCGAAACAGATACATTGAGAGCATTGCCAAGGCTTCCGCGAAGAAGGTGGGCTCTATCTACCATGCCAGAAAGTATTCTGTACCTCTCCAAGGCCACCATTCGCTCATGTATGGAGTATTTTTGTTACATTTTGGCTGATGAATCTGCTGCTAGTCTCCCACTCCTGAGCAGAGTTCAAAAGAGAGTCCCCAACCTGATATGGTCCTGAACTCTCATTTAAGCATCAACGAAATGTTGCATCACTTTGCCTGTTTTACAAGATTTTAATGGTTAGTGCTCAGACGAACTACAAGCCCTTGTATACCACTGACAAACCCGGAAAGCAGCAAAGTCCCACCCCTACACAGTAGAGATCCTTAGATGTAAGAAAACCTTCTACTCTAATAGTTTCTTCTCCAGAACTGCTAGACTTTGGAATTCCCTTCCGGGTTTATGTTTCCCCAACAGTACTGACATGCAGAAGTTCAAGTGTAATGTGAACAGACATCTTGCTGATCAACTCCCTACATGGTATCCCTGCAACTTACGTCCCTGATAGTAACCCCTACATTAAAATGGCACTGTGCCTTGTCTGGTGTGAAAATAGAATAAGCAAATAGTAGAAAACCACCACAGCTATTCTTCATAAGACAAAAGGAAATCATTTACATAAAATTAAAGCATGTCCAACAAAATAATCTAATGGAATTACAGAGGTAAAAAAGCTAACCGGAAGGAATTACTTTTACTAATATCCGATCTCTGCTCTACAATAATGTGCCTACAAGAAACCTTTTTAAAACTATCTGAGAATATCAACCTCTACAGTTTCACTGAATACAGCCACACAAGAAATAACCCAACTAGAGCTTCTGGAGGAACATTCATTCATTAAGCAAAAAGAAATAGCACAAAGCCAAATAAATCTACAAATGAACTTAAAGGCAATTGGCGTCACAACCATACTACATAAAACAATCACAATCTGCCCCGTCTATCTACCTCCAAACGACCCTATAGATGAAACAGAAATAGAAAAACTTATCAACACTCCAATGCCAAAATCAGAAAAGGATGCAATTATCGCCCTATAGCTGTGTATGCAAAACAATGGAGAGAATACTAATTTGGTTTCTTGAAACTAATATATAATCAACTTTCAATGCAACTTCCAAAAGCTGCAGACTATTGGCTAGTAAAATAGCCTTTAATTATTCTTGAACTAAACAAGCTCCCAATAAACAAACAAAACCTATCAAGAAAAACTTCTTAATATTCAGGAAAAATACCCAAACCATCTGCATATCTACACAGATGGTTCCAAAGACAGCAACAGAACTGGATGTGGAGTAGTATCCAATAACATTACATTACAGAAGCGACTATCAGATTATGCTTCAATTTTTAGTGCTGAAGCGACAACTATAGACTTGGCTTTAGACCTTATTACTGACCTCACCCACAACAAATTTATAATTTTTCAGACTCCCTATCAATACTCGAATCGTTAAATAATCGAAACTTAAATAACCCGCTACTCATCAACCTACAACAAAGAATATATACTATCTGTTAAGATAAAAACATCAAATTCTTCTGGATCTTCAGTCATTTTGGAATTCAAGGTAATGAAAAAGCTGACATAGCTGCCAAGAAATCATTAAAACTTAATCTAAGTAATATGAAAATTCCACACACAGACTACAAACCACTTATTAAGAAATGGCAAGAACAATAGAATAATAAAATAGCAAACTTTTCAAAATCAAACCCATAAAAAAAGAATCTTGAAAAATCACGCAGGAAAGAAATGGTTTTGTTCTACATTCACATAGGACACACATAACCCACTCGTTACTGCTAAAAAAAATGAAAGCCCTCCAGAATGCTTGGCATGCCAAGAACACTTTATGGCAAAGCACTTTCATTTAGATCTCACCCATACGTCAAAATTATTACAATGTCAACAATATAGAAGAACTATTTGAAAAAATATATCCTAACAAAATACTAACATTTCTAAAAAAGTAAACTTTATACAAAAGCATATAATTGCAAAACAAAAAATTAAAAATAAATAATCTCCTATCAACTAATAATCCAAAAAGGCTGACGATTTATTGAATAAGTCAAAATATCTAACCTACATGACTAAAAAAATCTCAGTTACAGAACTCGATATTAGAAAAAAAAATGGTTGATATACCGTAAAACCAAACCAAACCAACCCAAACAATCCTAAAATATTCATATACAATCTAAGAATTACCTCAGGAACATTTATATATGAATTATTATTGTTATTTCTACTTACCTAAAAATCACATACATATACACCGTTAACTTTGTATGATAGAGTAGAGGATTTTTTCAAAATTTATTTCAGGTGGAAATGATCTCACATGACTTGCTATTTGCTTTCTCACTTCCTTCCCCACTTGAGAGGGTTTTGTCAAAAAGGCTAGAAAGAGGCACATGTTTTATTTAATAACTTTTGCATGACAGGATGGAAGTAAATATGTTTATTAATATATATATACATACAATAATGCTCTTAATTATAGGGTGCAGAATTAAGATTTCTTCAGTCAGACTCGGATCTTTGAAAATTTCCACAGTTAGAGGCGAGCCTTCTGGTTACCAACTCCACGGCCATGACCCACACCTAATCCCAGTATGCTTTTATTTCAAAATCTGTAGAAAAAAAAACTTTCATGGCCATATTTCTGTACTAACTGCATAATTTTGCAATTCACACTTGAAATCTTTTGAAGGAATTCGTTTGGCATCGCTGACTTCTAAGATTCACAAAGTGATTAGCAGAACGATATTGATAGAAAAAAAATTTGAGATAATTATAAATTATTCATTAAATCTTGAATAACTTTCTTCTAAAATGAAGAAAGGGCAGGTAGCTACAACTTAAGAACTATTTTTATTAAAGAAAATGTAAAGAAAAAACAAATTGACAAAATTATGATTTAATGTATTTTTGTTTTGAAATCGAATATCGAACAACTTTTGATGTTTCTTTTGTGTTGAAAATTTTTATGATTTGTTTGTTTCTTTGAACTTTGTATCAATCAGGCACTCACTAAAGTTTTTCGGCAGATGAATGAAGATCAAGATTAATGAAAATATTTTTTTTAAATGTAGGCTCCAAAGTAACTGTACCAAATTTTGCATGAAACATTCTTGTATGATACGATATCTGCCATAAGTGACTATATATTTTCTTGTTGATATTTTAGAATTCATCCTATTTCGTGCATCATTTTATAGCGTCGTTGGACTAAAGGAAGAAATTGCTGAAAGATTAGCAAAGTGAATTGAGCTCCAAGGAGTGCGCACAGAGCTTTAATAAATGTCATGTTTTATGTTGCAAAAATCTATGTATCTTTTGTTAATTTCTATATTCCAGTTGCATATGTTTTTCCATGTTGCATTTGTTATGTTGAAATAAATTATATAGTCATTTATGACTGATTTTTGATATTGATAATCAAAAAATAGTACTTTTTATACTGTTTATACTTTTTATACTTTTTTACTTTTCATACTAAGACAGTAAAAGCATAGACTCCAAAGCGCTTATTCAGCAAGTGGCATTCAGGCATTGTCAAGTGATGACACCTTAGTAAACGAAAAACAATAGCAGAATTTGGCATAAACCTCTCTTGACATGCCACACACGTCATAGTGGGTGAAAATTAAGATACTATTACTAATAATAATTATGAACATATATACGCCAAAATTAGTGAATAGAATTGTATCAAATTTGGCATAAATAGTTCTTGGAATACCCCATTCACTACAGAATACTAATTAATAATTTAATGTAACATTAGAAATCCCTATGCAGGAACTAGACAAATCTGCTTTTTGAGAGATTTTTAGGTTAGTATTATTTGAAATTATTTCTTTCTAGTAAAGTTTTTCTAAAATATTTTTTTAGTTTACGGTGAATCATAATTAGTGAAACACAAAATATTAATAAATAACTTCCTCATTTTTTACAGCATAAGTTTCCAAACTATTTTACACAAAATATTTTAAAAAACTTATCTTTGTGGATGGATGAATAATCATACTCATAAAAATAGAATTAAGGAAATTATTAAATGTATCAACTAAATGCAAAATAAGTAGGAATGGTGCGTGACAAAATCAAAGGAATTGTTCAAGTGAATATCATTTATTGTAAGAAAAGGTAAATAATTCTTTTTTTCATAATATATCGATTAAAAAAAAGAATTATGGAAATCATTCCAGACAAGGCATGAAGCCACTTGATAGAAGAAGAAATATGATTATTGCGAAGCTAGGAGATTCCAATTTGTCTTGAAATCTTGAAAAGACTAAGGTTGTAAGTGGGAGGGAAATGATCCTGAGAGTTTTTTTTAATGGAACTTACCATTAAGTTAGAAGAGTTCAAATGGGGTACTGCCACTATTGTTAATTAATAGATTCATGCACTATGTTCAGTCTGTTACTTTCTGTGCTAGATACACTTCAAAATTAGAACGTTTTTATTCTTTCTGATGTAGCTAAGGGTTCGGGTTCTTTGAAATAGTAAACCTTTATTATAGAGGTAACTTCCATCTGCAACTGTAATCCATCATACCGGATCTCTGACTTACAGCTTCCAACTTTTACACATTCTAAAAGGGGCTCTAACTTACAGGATGTGATAACACATGTATCTTCAATAGTTATTAGGTTATGTGCACTAATATCGTCCATCTTCCTCTGACTGTTAATGAAATAGTAGAATAAATTTTATTCTTAATCCTTGGTAGAACTATAAAATAGTGAGAAGATTTCCATACTTAATCTTTTGAATTATATTTTTCTCATTTTTATTTGTTTATGATAAAGTAATATTTCTTAGAGAATTATAAACATTTAGGTGGAACATGATTGGTTTGAGATACTGTTGCAGACTTTGGAATCAGAGTTCAGATCCTAGTCTATGATTGTCATTTATTAAATAAAACTGTTTAAAATATAAACCCAAACCCTCAAAACAATGCATAAAATAGCCACTTGTGTTCAATTAATCGTATACAATAAATCGTATCTAATAGCTATTGCCATAATATACAGTATTTTAGCTGGAATATGTTAAGATTAAGTGTAAATTAAGTGTGTTTGATATAGTTTCACCAAAAATTCACTTTCATATGTGGATGTGTAAATTCATGGACGAGGAAGAAGAAAAGGAAACGTGTACACCGGGCTATGTTGGGTATTGGTAATAAAAACTTGTGTTAAAAAAAAATGCTTTCCTTTGTTTGTTTATAACGGCAATGTCATATTATTATTGTTTTCATGGACATAAAGGGTTACTATTTAGAACCATGTCTAAAGACGCATTATGTAAGAAGATGAACAGCAAGATAACTGTTTCCATTACATTTAAATTTCTGCATATTAGTACAGTCAGTAAAGCAGGAAACAAGGAGGAAATTTCAAAGTCTAACAGTTTGAAGGAAAGAACTGCTAGAGTAGAAAGCTTTCTGGCATTTAGAGACCTCAAGGAATGAGATTTTGCTGCTTGTCAGGTTAGTCATGGGTAATTATGTTGAGGGGGAACAAGTGCTACAAGTTTGTGAGAACACAATCCATTAAAGTACTTGTAAAACGGGCATAGTGATGCAACAGGAATTGGAGCCTGGTTGACAGTGTGGAATACTGAGTTGATACAGATTAACGACCGGGGTGTTCCAAGTTTGAATTTAATTGCTTCCATACTACCACTTTCACTTGTAGATGCTGGCAACCTTCACATGCTCCTTCTTGCAAATATCTAATTCTAGAAATAATCGGCGTAAACGGATAGCAATAGCACAATCAAACTGTTTAAAAACGTTGTTACATGCTACTTCATATAAATTTATTAAAAAACAAATAGGTCCCAAGTTAAAATGGTTGGTTCTTTGATAGCATGCAGAGAGAGGAGGTATAGGATGGTGATCTTGGGCATCCAATCATATTTAATCTCCCTTCCTCATAATATTTATAACTACCAAAACGGGAGTGTTTGGGGCATACAATCAACGAGTTGACTTAGGTCATTATCAGAACTCTGTTCACCACTGTTTTATCATTTCCTACTTTTTAGAGAAAAAACTCTGCATATACTGCAAGAAAAGTGAATAACACCCATGACTCTAATTTAAATGGTCATGTAATATTGTGGTTCATCATTGAATTTTTTATAATGGGGGAGGGGCACCACTTACCAAGGCCTGAAGGCTACTCGAGGATAAGATTTAATGGGTTAATGAATATACAGGAATCACCGGGACAGCATAATAATCATTAGTGGTGGGAATTCGATATATAATTTGATTATTTAAGGGGACAACTCAACAAGAACTTGTTTACATTAGACTTAAAAACTATCATATTGTAGTCAGCCAGAAGGTAGGCAAGCGGAACAGAGTTCCACAGGTAAGCAGTTATAAGAAAGAAGCTTAATTCATGGTATCTGCATTTAAATTTAGGCACAAATAGAGAGTGGAAGAAATTATTGAAAGTGGTTAAAGCTAGAGAAGTGTTTTTGAAAGTTTGGCCAAGAGACAAGCACTTGCCATAAAAATAATAATAGAGCAAAGACCTGCAACCTCTCTTTTGTGGGAAAGAGACTCCAGGGAATGAAAGAAGCTATCACTCACCAAGTTTTCAAGCCAGTTTTGAACTCTGTCAAGGCAGTTAGAGTGTCATGGGCAGCTGTCGCCAACATGTGGTAAAAATACTCCATCCTAGGACGTACCTGGCTTTTATACAGGTAGAGGATTGCATTGTCAGCGAGATATGTACTGGAGCAGTAGAATGATCCAACATTTTTCTGGCAATCTTGGCAACAGATTTGATGCATGTGTTTCATCTTCAATCAGAAGTGAAGGTCAGTCCAAGAAGCTTGTCAAAACCTGATGCTTCCCCAAGGCAAGAGCCATTCAGTTCAATTAGGGCCAAATAGCGGTCAGGGCATTGATGATGGAAAGAAAGAAACTTGGTTTTAAATGCTTTAAAATTAACCAGTCATCTTTTTCCCCATTGCACGACGTGTTCAAGGTTAGGAGAGAGAGAATCAGAGAGATATTAGTAATTGTTAGACTTTGAAGTGTTGCCATCGATGGTAGTGTCGTCTGCATAAATGTCTATGAATAATCTAAGAATGTGATTTTGGAGATTATTGATGAAGGATAATCTTGTCTACTACTCTTATGGACCTATCATAAAGTAAAAGATATTAATATATGTAAAACAGAAAAGGTCAACTGAATTTTAAAATTTTGGTGGTCTCACAATTTAAACAGAAAATAAATCTTGAATTAAACTTTGCCAAAATAAAGCCATTATTCAAGAAATATTTTCCGATGAATTGAACTCAAACCATAACATTTTGATAATTAACATATCTCTATTCTGGCTAATATTTGTCTGATTATTCCATTTAGCAGAATACTAAATGATCGTTTGTATTTTCTTCTGCGTATTTGATTGTGAACTTAAAATTAGTAACTGGACAGCAGAAATAATTTGAGACGTGGATAATTAATAAAGTTCAAATCAATAGAATATCTCTCTTAAAACACGTCATTGTAAGAAGCTATTTTTGAAAATGGCGGGGGGGGGGTAAAAGAGGCAATTAAATAAAATGATTTGCATACAAATAAAATGTGATGTCTGTTGATCTGACTTTTAAGCGGGTATTTAGACAAGTAAAATATTGAATCGCCTCGTGTCTGACTTGGCTGGCTCGAATCTCAGAAATTTTAAAGGAAGTTAATAAGTTAACACCTAAATACTTTTAACTCGCCAGACAAACTGCTAAATATCACCACTTTGCCTGGGAGTGGTAATATCTGTTGGGGCATCTTGTGCTACCAGATCAGGTTATTTAAAGATATTAGCTTCCTAACCAAAAATGCACCAAATATTGATATTATTGTTTTTTTTTTCTTTCTTTCTATTTTAAAAAACTCAATCATGCTCTGCAAAGTCGGAAACAAAAAACAATTTTTCTTCTATAAGACAATCAAACCAATGAATACATACTTGAAGGCATAAATAACCTGAATCATAATTTTTTTTTTTCCAAAATTATTCTATATGGCATTAAATAACCCGAAAAGGGTTTATATACCATAAAACAAAATAACCAAACCATAAAACAAAGAATAAAAGAATGTAATAAAGAAGAACAGAAGTTCGACGTAAGACCAGCTTTTGATGTTAACAATTTGTTCATCCTCTTTATCTGACTTTAACACGAAAACGTTGGGCGATAAAGTTGTTTCAATAACATGTGAAAGAACCTTACTTTGTATGGGTAAAAATACAACAGATAAACACTATTTTGATTTATGTAAATCTGTGTTCGTTTCCTCGTCCACAACAAAGTGTAACAGAGCTCGGACGCGCATGTGGCGGCTATATGCAAATACCGAGCCATGTGTGAAACGACGTCATGGTAAGGTAAAAAGACTATAAAAAGAAGAGAGGGCATGTTAGAGGAGAGCATCACTTAGATACTTGGGTGACATCACAGCCATAACGAGAAGTCATGCTTGGTGAGAGAATAAGGATTTCCAGAGGTCAGAGAGAATGAGAAGATGCGGGAGGGGGGGGGGGGTTCTCGCCATCTTGAATTCCTGCGGCTCGTAATTTGAGATGAAATAAAAACTACTTTACAACATCAATACATAATTCAGATAGGTAGCAAAGTGTCTTTTATAGCTAATGTTAACATTTATTTGTTAGATACTTTATTTTTTACCACTTTTTCGAAGCTGTGTAAAACAAACCCCCCAAAATAATTAAAAGTATTTCCTTATTTAACAAAATATTATAGAAAAATACGAAGAATGGGCAATTTTGACTAAAGTCGTACAAACGATGGCGGCCTCAAATGGATTTAAAGAATTGAATGGAACGTAAATTTTAGCAGAACGAAATTAACGAGTCGACTATACAGCCTAGCAAGAAAAAAAAACAAAACAACAACTCGACTGCTGATAACAATTTATCTATCTATATATCTATAAAAGTGAAAGTGTCTGTGTGTGTGTCTGTATGTGTACTCAATAACTCTGTCAAGACTCTACAGACCCGAAATTTGATATACAGGCTACTGAGATTTGGGAAAATCGATGTGATCCGTTTTCGGCCAGAAATTTGGCGATTAAGGGGTCAAAGTTCAACGATTTGACTTTTGAGAACTCTACCAAACTCCTCCGACAATTTTGGGTTTACACACTTGAAATTTTAGATATAGGCTCCTTGGATATGGATCTAACTTAATAACTTGATTTGAGCCCAAAACAATAAATGTTAAGGTGTCAAAAAAGGGGTCAAAGTTTTAAAAAAATTGACCTCTGCGGTCTCTTCCAAATTACTCAGACAATTTCTGGCCTAAATATTTGAAATTTTACATAAAGGGTATTCAGAGATAGGGTAAGCTTTTTATCGGTTTGGGTCGAAAATTTTTAGTTACCAATATATAAATGTATATGTATGTATGTATGTCTGCCTAAAACTTTTAACAGAGGCGACGGATTTTACCAAGATCAGTATCGTTTTAAAGTTCGACCTTTCAGACGACAAATATCGAAAAATTGGCTAAAACATTAATATCTTTCCCTTCAACTAGGCACTTTTCTACAGGGGGGTCACTTTTTTCGCCGATATTTTTGAAAATTATCCTCTCCTTTAGATTGTCTAGCCTTAATTTAAAATAATGTTGCTTCCGGTTTGGCGGTGGTCGTAACAGCATAGACATTAGGTTTTTACCCCGTTCTTTTCCTCCTTTGCAGTACATGTTCGAGCCTGCCTTTCTACTATCACATTTTTTTTTTTGCTTTCTTTTTGTTTAACAGACACATCCAAACACCCGGGCAACGCTGGGCTGAAATGCTAGTATATCTATAAAAGTGAAATTGCTAGTGTGTGTGTCTGTGTTTGTACATTTCCCTAGCAAAGTAATCCGTCAATTTGGAGTCTACCAACTCGAAATTTGACAAAAGGGCTATTGAGATTTGGGAAAATCTTTTTAATCCGTTTTCGGCCAAATTTGACCTTTGAAAACTCTATCAAACTCCTCCGCCAATTTTTTGTCTAAGCACTTGAAATTTTAGATTAATTTGATTTGAACCCAAAACAATAAATGTTTAGGGGTCAAAATTGGGGTCAAAGTTTTTAAAAAATTTGACCTCTCAGCCAATGTTTGGACTAACCATTTGAAATTTTACATAAAGTGTATTCAGATATAGGGCAAACATTTTACTCGGTTCTTGGCCGGAAATTTGGCTACCAAAGGGTCAAAGTTCAAAAGATTTTACCTTTGCCGTCTCTAGCAAACTATTTAGCAAATGTTGGGTCTAAACATTTGAAATTTTACATAAAGGGTATTCAGACATGCAAAAAGTTTTTTAATCAGTTTATGAGCAAAAATTTGGCTACCAAGAGGTCAAAGTTGAAAGAGTTGACTTTTCCAGACTCTACCAAACTCCTCCGGAAATTTTGGGTCTAAACACTTAAAATTTTAGATGTAGCTGACATGGACATGAGTCAAACATTTTAATTAATATATATTCATATGTACGTAAAGTTATGAACAGTACCTAGAACCCAAGCAAAGCTGGGCTGAACTGCTAGTTAATAATAAGCGTGTTTTAATTTTTTTAACTACTCTGTTCTTGTAAACATTTCTTAGTTATTTCATTTAATAATTAACATATGTTAATTATTAAATGAAATAACTAAGAAATGTTTTTGTTTCAACTAGACTGTAGTTTCACATAACACTTTAATAAGCAGAAGATAACGTAAAATTGAATTCCAGTGTCCTTTCTCTACATAATTAACAAAACAATCAAATGAAAAAAACTTTCGTTTTTTTCCGAACAGGACTGTAATTTCACATAAATGTTTGATAAACATAAGATACCGTAAAGGTTGAATTTCATGGTCCCATCTCTGCATCATTACCAAAACTAAACAATGAAATGAAAAATAAAACAAAAACAATGAAATAACTAAAAAATAATATAATTTTCCAGAATAGCAAACAAACCAATTTTTACGTCGTGTGAGAAATATAAATAAATAAATTAAAACAAATTATCTAGTTAGGTAAAAAAGTAACTTAGCCTGCCTTTTTTTTTTAATTTTTTTTTTTTAAACTTTTATTTTTTTTTACATTTTCACCCCAAACAAGGCACATTGCCACTTTGGTGTAGGGGCTACTATCAGGGGTAACATCTACTGGGGTACTATGTGGGGATTTGGGCAACAAGATGTCTGTTCACGTTACACTTGAACTTCTGCACGTCAGTACAGTTGAAGAAGCAAGGACCTGGAATGGAATTCCAAAGTCTAGCGGTTCTGGGGAAGAAACTACTGGAGTCCAACGTAAATAAATTCCTAATGAACCGACCCCTTAAGTAAACACTTCAATAAATCTCCACACTAACGTACTGTACTTGCAATAACCCTTATCCCTCAGTTGCTTCCGGGCCTTGATAAGTGGTGACCACCGTGTAAAAAAAAAGTAGAAAGATCTTTTACATCTAGGGATCTCTACTGTGTGGGGGTGAGATTTAGCTGTCTGTCGGGTTTGTCAAGAGTGTTTACGTCATGGGGGCACAAGTGCTTGCAGTTCGTCAGAGCATTCTCCATTAAAATACTTGTAGAACAGGCAGAGGGATGCAACATTTCGTCGATGGGACAGACACTGAAGCTTAGATGCCAGTTCAGGGCCTATCAGATTATCGACTCTCTTTTGAATCTTGTCAAGGAGCGAGAGACTAGTAGCAGATGCACCAACCCAAATATGACAGCAATACTCCATACATGGGCGAATGGTGGCCTTATAGAGGTACAGGATACTTTCGAGTGTTAGTAATTTTCTAGCACGGTAAAGAGAGCCTACCTTCTTTGCAGCGGCCCTGGCAATGCTTTCAATGTAATTGTTCCAACTTATGTTCCTGTGAACATTAGGCCAAGGAGTTTGAAAGATGTACTCTCAGATAGAGTTGTTGGCCATTGCTAGAAGGTTTCTTGTAATTATTGAAGGAAACTAGTTTAGTCTTGGCGGCATTGAACGTGACCATCCATTTTTGTCCCCATTCCACTACTGATTGAAGGTCATCCTCTAGTGTTTCTGCCAATTCTTTAGATATGTGTTCATTTGTTTTCCTGTCGTGCCTGCTATAGAGTGTGGTGTCATCAGCATATATACCCATCTCACAGGCAATTTTGTCGGGGAGGTCATTTATGAATATAAGGAACAACAGAGGTTCAAGGATATCTAAGAAGGATTTAATTATGTTTAGTATTCTACCAGTGATACCATATTATCTAATTTTCCTGAGGAGACCCTCATGCCACACCCTGTCAAAAGCCTTAGATATATCTAGAGCTACCGCTCTGCCCTCCCCCGCTTTGTCCAGTGAGGGATATATACATTCAGAGATTACAGTTAGGATGTCTGCCATGGAACGGGCTTGTCTAAATCCATATTGTTGGTCAGTCAGAAGTTTAGCATCTGTAAGGTGATGGACTAGAGCATGCTTAATTAAGGTCTCAAATATTTTGGCAAAAAGTGAGAGGAGGCTAATGGGGTGATAATTTAATGGGTCCGTTCTTTCGCCAGAATTCTTGAATACTGGTACCACAGAAGCAGTTTTCCAACAGCCCGGAAAGCAAGCTTCATTAAGGCATTTGCTGTAGAGTTTGGAGAGAACTGGAGCTACTTCAGCTGGGCATTTTTTAATAGTACGGCTGGAATGAGATCGGGTCCACATGCTTTTGAAGTGTCAAGGTTTTTTATGATAGCATGCACCTGAGCAGCCTTGCCTTTGGTAGCATTTGTTTTTTGATTTATTTATTGTTTAACCCATTTAAAAAAAAAACGAAAAAAAGTTGGGGTTTTTTCAGTTTTTTCATTTCATTGTTTTGTTTTGATAATTACGCAGAGAAATGATGATTAAATTCAATTTTACCGTGTCTTTTGTTTATTAAAATGTTATGTAAAACTACAGTCTAGTTGAAACAAAAATATTTTTTGTTATTTCATTTCATAATTAACATATTTATAACAAGTACAGAGTAGTAAAAAAATTAAAACACGCTTCTTCTTCTTCTTCTTCTTCTTCTTCTTCTTCTTCTTATTATTATTATTATTATTATTATTATTAGTTGTTGTTGTTAGCAGTCAAGTTGTTTTTTTCTCACAAGACTGTACAGTCGACTCGTTAATTTGATTTCGTGAGAATTTGCGTTCCATTCCATTTTTTACATTCGCTCAAGGCTGCCATGTTGCATACGACTTAAGTCAAGATTGTGCAAGGAATGGATAGCTTAAGATTTTCTTAGAAAAAAAATAATTTATATGCTTTTTTTAAAGCCAAACTCTTCCTACCCCTCACAAAAGTTGAGGTTCATGTAGAATAAAGAATCGAATGGTAAAACTTTTTTACTATATTTTTTTAATCTAGTACAATTTAATGTGGCCACTGAAGTTTTCAATTTTGAAAATAATTTTATTTTGCGCGGGAGGGTTCAAAATAATTCAATTTCTATAGAAAATCAACAACAATATTTCAAGAAAATCACTTTTAACTTAACTGCCCTAAAACACTAGAATAGCTCGAATATGGAGGTTTATTTTACATTAAATTTACATGTGAAAATGACCCCTCACTCTAAATGCTTAAATTTTGTTTGTCTGTTTATTTCTTCTCGCCTGGTGGAGGATTTTCCAGACTATCTAAGAAAGCAAAAAAGGGGAGAAAAAATAAATACAAAACGAATAAATGTTACCAAAGGTAAGATAAATAACTCTTATACCAAATAAAAGAATACATTTTACAAAGGAAACCATTCGAACTTTCGCATTACATTAAAATATATGTTTAAATATGAAACAAAAATAAAAAAATATATATATAATTAATTTTCAATTTACGAAACCTATTTTGAATGTATTTAAAAGAAGTTTAAAAAATACACTTACATTTTATATTGACAAATTTTTAATGTGTTTTGTGCATCCTCTTAGCGTGAAAGCTATATTACCCAAACTGAATTAAATATATTTACAAATATAATTTCTATTAGTAGCTGAGATTTTATTGCTTTATGTTGCCATCCAAATCCGTTTTCTCTTATTCAGAAATTTTGTTTTAATAAACACATAAACTGAAATCAGATAAGAAATGAGCCAACACGTTTTGTCACGTGAAGTTGTGAACAGTTTGGAATCTACTAATCCTGTTAATGCCAAATTCATCTGAACCAATACAGACATATCAACCGAACTCAAAGAAGAAATGAACCAAGACATGTTGTCGCATATAGATTTTTTTTTTTACATGGAAGTCACCACTTATCAAGGCCCGAAGGCCACTCAGGGATAAGGGTTATTGCGTGTACAGTAATCAATGAGATAGTATTGTAGTAATCATTAGTATTGGAGGTTTGATAGAGTGTCTTACTTAAGGGGGCGGTTTATCAGGAGTTTGTTTATGTTGGACTTGAAGACATCCAGGTTGTAGTCAGGTGGGAAACAGACAAGCGGCAGAGAGTTCCCCTGGCATGCAGTTCTAAGAAAGAAGCTTTGCTCATAGAATCTACGTTTGGATTTAGGCACGGATAAAGAATGGGGAAAATTATTGATAGTAGTTTCAGCCAGAGGGTGTTTCTCGTGTAAGATTGGCGAGGGGGGACAAGAGATTGGAGATCAGACGAGCACTTGCCATGGAAATAACGATAAAACTAAGACAGGCTCGCAACGTCTCTTCTGTGGGAGAGAGGTTGCAGGGAAGAGAAAAGGGCATCCCCCACTAAACCACAAAGTCTATTTTGTAGTCTGTCAAGGCAAGATAGGCTGGTTTTAGCAGCTTCTGTCCAGATGTGGCAACAGTACTCCATCCTTCGACGTACTTGGGTTTTATACAAATAAAGAATTGCATCATTAGTGAGATATCTTCTGGAGCGGTAGAAGGATCCCACCATCTTTCCAGTGTCCTTGGCAACAGACCTGATGTACATGTTCCATTTCAGATCAGGAGTAAAGGTCAAACCCAGAAGCTTGTCAAAACATGGAGTCTCCCCAAGACGAGAGCTATCCATTTCAATTGATGCCAGATTGGGATCAGAGCGTTGATGATGTAAAGATAGAAGCTTGGTTTTGGATGCATTAAAAGTGCCCGGCCACTTGTTCCCCCACTGTACCACGTGCTCAAGATCAGAGGAGAGAGAATCAGAGAGAACTTTGTCATTTACGGCCTTTGATGTGTTGCCGTAGATGGTCGTGTCATCAGCATAGATGTCAAGGAATGATTTAAGTATGTGTTTTGGAAGATCATTGATGTTGATCAGGAAGAGAGTTGGGCCCCTGAGGAACTCCAGCATTAATACTGTGGGCCTCTGATTTCTGCCCATTAACCACTACTCTTATGAACCTATCGGAAAGAAATGATTTAATGATTGAGAAAACATTTTCAGTGATACCGTAGTTGGAAATCTTGTGAAATAGGCCCTTATACCATACCTTATCGAAGGCCTTTGATATGTCAAGAGCAATTGCCCTGGAATGGAAGCCTTTGTCAAGAGATTCACTAATCTTATGAGATATAACCGTTAGCACATCTGCTGTAGATCTTGCAGAGCGGAAACCGTATTGCATGTCACTAAGAAGGTTTTTTCTGTTGAGGTGGTTGACTACTTCGTTGTTTAATATGGATTCCAACAACTTACTCATGACACTCAGAAGACTCATTGGTCTGTACTGAGAGGGAGATGACTTATCACCTGAATTCTTAAATACAGGGCATAGTAATGAGGTTTTCCAGCATGTTGGAAAGCACTTCTCCTTAAGGCAATGCTTAAACAGTTTTGTAAGTATGGGGCGGAAAGTTCTGGTTGGAGCTTTTTCAGCACTATAACTTGAATGCCGTCTGGGCCAGTTGCTTTACTGGAATCAAGGTTCTTGATTAGCTTGGCGACCTCATGCACAGATATTTGTATGTTGCATAGCGTGTTGTCTTTTATAGGGGCAATACGGGGAGTTGATGGCCTTTGTCGCATAGAGTAGAATTGACTGCAAAGTTCTTTGTAAATAGTCTGGCCTTGTCTGATGCTGACGAGATGACCTCAGGTCCATTGATGATGGTTGGGATAGAACGCACGCTTCTGTTCAGGATCCTGTTTGCTATTTGCCAAAACTTGCGAAAGGTTTGAATTCATTAATTTGATTACTGTACTATTCATCTGAGGCTAAGACTTTGAAATTATCAAAAGTTTGTTTTTGTAAGCATACTTTTTGATAACACCTTGTAAACGTTGCCAATGCTAGTTAGGGGACCAGGTAAAAGGACACCCGACACAACCCACCATGTTATTAAAACAAAATAAAAACATAAAATCCCAAATGAATCAAAAGCATTAAAAATCACTTTTTATATTTTTATTTTAATTTAATTGAATTTAGGAAAATTAGACACCGCAGAACTAATTTCGGCAAGGTATACAAATTCAGCATCTATAGAATAAATGTCAATTCAAAATAGATTTTAAGACCATTCTTGAAAAGGATATAGTTTTAAATAGGATTCAAGTGCCTCCCACACAATATACATAGTTTTAAATATTTACTTTTGCTTGAAAGCAAATAAGTCGATTTTTCTAAGTTAGGTACCCATTCTAAGGAAATTTTTCTTGTATTATCTTTACTATTATCATATTAATAACAAAGTAATAAATTAAAGTAATAAATTAAATCTGGTAATAGAATTTTTATTTATTACTTTTTTATTAAATTCTATTACCAGATTTAATTCATCATAATACATTTCGGTTTATTCATAAATACGCCAGCGATTATAAAATTTTGTAAATAGTTCGAAAAAATTCAATTACTGCGTTACTGTTTGAAACTTGAAAAGTATTCGGCAGTATTTAAAATATCCAATAGAAAGCCACTTAAATAGTATTTGAGGTGTAGCGCTTAGTTCCTCTGTAAAATTATATCCTCCGAAAGGACCATCATAAACCTGCTTTCAGTCGATTTCTATTTCGCAGGTGCTTAATGTTTCCACAATTCCAAAAATTACGTAATTTTCTGTTGCTAATTTCCCAGTGTCATCATTTAATTATCGTGGTGTTTGAAAGTATTTTTCTTGACAAGAATGTTTTCTTTAATTTTTCGAAACTGTTGTCTTTGAAAGGTTATCTAGAGAATTCATGCAATTAAAAAGTTTTTTGTTTTACATGTAAAACATTTTTACATCGTATTTTGAAGCTATTATTGTTTTAGTTTTAGTGATGCTTTAAAAACAATAAATATTTATCATTAGTGCAATTAATCAAAAATTACGTTAAAAAATTTAAGAGAATTAGTTTTGAAATCGGAAAATAGGGCCACATTTTTCCGATTCCAATACCTTCAACAGTTTGGAATTTTTAACAACCTTGAAGACTCATTTTGGTATAAAATTTAAGATTTTTTGTTAGCTTTTACTTATTTTTATTTATTTTTTCTATTTTCACCCTTTAAAGGGTGAAAATGTACCCCAGGGCGTACCCCATTCGCCACTAAGAAGAACTAAAGATTAGAGCTCGGTCGAACACCTACCATAAAAATAACAGTAGAGCAGAGAAAAGAAGATTTAACAGACAACTCTGAAGAATATCCGTTCTTGTTTTATTCTAATGAGTTATCATATAACAAGGCCAAAGGAGGCTACTTGCATATAAGGGTTAATTAGATTGTCAGTTGGCAATGAACAATACAATTGAAATGATTGGAAACAAATGCTTACAATTTGATTATTTAAGTTGACCTCTCGAACAAGAATTTATAAATTACACTTATAAATAACTATCTTGTACTCTGCTGTTAAGCAACTCAGCGATATTGTATACCACAAAAAATTATTGGAGAAAAAAGTTGGTTCATGATAATTCTGTTTGCTTTTAAGTGCACAGAGAGACTATTACATTATTTGCAGTGATTCATATAAAAAGGTCTTTGCTGTGAATGCTTTATGGAGGAAAACCAAATATTAGAGCTCGGTCGAGCACCTACTGTGAAAATAACGATAGAGCAGAGAAAATCAGATTTAACGCACAACTCTAAAGAATATCAGATTTTGCTTTTTCCGGGTTGTGAAATTATGGAGAAGAATAAAATTAATTTCTTGGCAGATGTATTCTAATTAAATTTTTATTGTATTGTTTTTAAAGAATTCAGCCAAGTTATGTTGAGGAAGCGATATATTATTTCTTCCTTTTGTTTCCCGAAAAACTTGCTAAAGGCTTTAACATTATTATTCTCTCGTTAATTTGCAACTGAAGAGAGAAAAAAAAAGGAGGCGAACAAAGTAATCTGCGACCATTCGTTATTCTTTGATTTGACTGAATAGATATTTTCGCTGGCTTTTCACCCTTTTCTCGATCAGAAATTATCAGTTTGGCATTGTACAAAGAATCTTTGAAAAAAGAAATCTCAAATTCAGATCATCTTTAAGGCAAACATAAAGAATCCATCTGTTATGGAGTATGTCTATGAAAGCAAATTAATAATGGTTCCGCTAAGGGGCTTGATTTTCCACATTAATTAATTTCTTTAGAATTCCTTTAAATCCTTTTCTTCAATAGTGAACAAAAAGTAATTACAACCTACAAATGGTTTGAAGATAGAATATATAAAAAACAACAACAAACAAACGCCCATATTGCTTTAAATAATGTACATTTATTGGCAATATGGGCGTTCACTGCAACTTTCCCAACGATAAGGCTGTGTGGAAGGGGGTATTTACTTTAGGACCTCATGTACCAAGAACATTTTGAAATTAAATTAATTTCGAAAGGCATATTGGAACTATATGCACTTAGTACTGGGGTATAGCTTTCTTTTAGAATAATTTGCACAAAGTATAGTATCTGTTCTGATGCTACTTTTTGACTATTCTGTTCTTATATAACGAAATCCTTCTAGAGTGGGGCAATTTGGATTTTTATTTCAATCCAGTCTTTTTTGGAGGTGCTCCATTTTCCCACATTCAAAATCTACCTTGTGTTTTACTCTTTACTCGTGGCAAGTAAATAGGAAATTACTTGATATAAATCGGTGTATACTATTTTTTATGGCATTTTCATCTAATCTAAAATGTTGTTGCATTTAATTGCAACAGAATAAGTTAATAAACTTGTTGTTATTATCAATTAGTCATTATTACCATTATTAGTAGTAATTTTTAATTTCCAAATGATTTGTTCGTCAACAATGTAATTATGGAATTCGTTTAATATTGTTTACTTTAATAAATAATCTTAGAAAGTTTCTAACAATGACTATTTTATAATGATGGGAATTTTCTTTTGTAATTCATGGGACTAGAGTTTAAGATAAGGTGGGATTTTATAAAAGAGAGGTGTAAAATGTATTATTATGAATCGGACTGTCACTTAGCCTTAGTTCCACAATGAATTTAAATTTTAAGAATTAAAAATTTTAGATTTTTAAAAATGATCCTGCAGTTCATGTATTTGGTCATTAGAAGGCAATGTGCTTAAAACTAGAAAAAGGTGTATTTTTGAAGAAGTGCAGCTCCCAACATTTATTAACTTTTAGAAATTTGTTTGCATTTTTTTAATTTAAAAATTTTAGGTGTAAAAAATATTGATTGAATATGATAGGTTTGGTGTCTGTGTGACCATGCGAGATGTATGGGTCATGTTTCTCTTCCCATCAGAGTCATGGTCAGTTCATTTGGGACATGCCACTTGAGTGTGTTTGATACAAAACAAGTGAAGCATGCATGGTCCCCCATCAGTGAACAACAGTAAAGGAAGCATAAAAAAAATTAGTGTTTAACATTGCTCCCCCCATTTCGCCCCAGAACACCCCAGAGGACGTCAAAACCTGGTGAAAATGAATGAACGGTGCAGCTTTAGGCCTCAACATATGTAAATTTGAGTTCTGCACCATGCAAAAAAGAAATGATTAAGTTCATCTTTCCCTCTCCTCATATTTAACCCCAAAAGTCCCCAAGGTCTTAATATATTTCATGTACCATGCAAAACTGCTAAATAGACACACAGAAAATTTTGGACAAATGTAGTAAAATAGTCCCAAAAATAGTGTTTTTATTAGCCCTAAAAGAGACCCTGGTGCACACCCAAGAGTTATTGCAAAGTATAGACAAACAAAACTATATAGAAATCAGTTAGTTACAACTTCAGAAAGTTTTATAAAAATCCAAGGCATCAATTTTTTTACCTAAAAGGCATCCCTAGGGAAGCAACCAGAATTTTCCTGGAAAAATCTGTTTTGTTACTTTTTTACTCATATCATGTTCAATGTTTGTGAAAATTTTCAAAAATTCCAAGGCGTAGTTATTGAGAAAAGTGCGGACAGATGAACGGACAAAGGTGAATTTACACGTTAACCCTCCTCTTGTCGGGGACTAATTAGAATATATATATATATATATATATATATATATATATATATATATATATATAGTGTATTATAAAAGTGAGTACACCCCTCACATTTCTTCAAATAGTTAAGTATATATCTTCGTGGGACAACACTGAAAAAATGATTTTTTGACACAATGAAATATAGTCTGTCTGCAGCATGAATAACAGGGTTAATTTACTTTTCCCTCAAAATAACAAAAATATAGCTATTGAAAGCTAAATCTCTAGCAACAAAAGTGAGTACACCCCTTACAAAAAGTTGTCAATATTAACATACAACCTGTCAATATTTTGTGTGGCCACCATCATTATCCAAAACTGCCTTTACTCTCTTGAGCATGGAGTTTACCAGTGCTTCATACTGGAATGCTCTTCCACTCTTCAATGACGACTTCGTAGAGCTTGCAGATATTTGAGACTTTGCACACGTCCACTTTCTGCTTGAAGATGCCCCAAATATGTTCTATTGGGTTCAAGTCTGGAGACATACTTGGGCAGTCCATCACCTTTACCCTCAGCCTCTTCAGTAAAGCAGTGGTTGTCTTGGATGTGTGTTTTGGGTCATTGTCATCCTGAAACACTGCTTGCAACCCAGTTTCTAAAGGGAGGGGATCATGCTCTGCTGCAGTATTTGACAGTACATGTTGGAGTTTATGTTTTCCTCAATGAAATGTAACTCTCCAATACCTGCAGCACTTATGCAACCTCAGACTATGACATTTCCACCACCAAGCTTGACTATAAGCACGACACATATATCTTTGTACTCCTCATCTGGTCGCTGCCACACATGCTTAAGGCTATCAGAACCAAACAAATTAAATTTCGTCTCATCAGACCATAGAACATGGTTCCACTAATCTATGGGCTTTGTTGACATGTCTTTAGTAAACTGTTTGCAGGCTTTCTTTTGTATTGCCTTCAGAAAAGGCTTCCTCCTGGGTAACAGCCATGCACACCAATCTATTCAGCCAATTTTGGGTCTAAAGTTGTAAAATTTTACATAAAAGGATATTCAGACACGCAGCAAGCTTTTAAATCAGTTTTTGGGCGAGAATTTGGCTACCAAGAGGTCAAAGTTAAGACGACCCCTGAAGACTCTACTAAACTCCTCCACCAATTTTGAGTCTAAACACTTGGAATTTTAGATATATGTTATCTGGACATGAGTCGAACATTTTAATATATATAAAGTTATGAACAGTATATAGGGTCCGAGCAAAGCTGGGCTGAACTGCTAGTATATATATGATTTTTTACGGTCATTTATTTTTTTTTATGATCCCTTTCTTTTATGCGTATGCAAGTATTTATATGTCAATGCATCTGTTATCTTTTCATGATCCTATCTTTATGTGTATGTATGTGCGATATGTATGTATTTAGTTCAATGTATCTGTCTGGTTTATGTATAAGGATGCACATAAGTGTATGAAGATTATAGGTGTGCATATATGTTATTGATATAATGCACACCCGCATTCATTTTCGTATGTGTGTTTATATGTGTTCCTCTGTCTGTTGTGCTTCAATTTGTTCAATGCTAGGGAGAATTTTGTTATAATTTTTTTTCTTGTGTACAGAGGCCGAAATGTTACGTTGTGTGTATGAATATGTTCTATAACACGCACATGTTGAATAGTTGGGTTTAATATTTTATCTGTATATTCATGTATGGGTAAATACATGTGTGTGTATACGTCGTATCATTTTGATCGTCTAGTGTGTATATTTTAAAATTTATGCAACAGTTCTAACAGGAAACGATTGACGTGGACGTATCGAAAGAGTTGTTGACAAACAGTTCTTTTTAACAGGTGTAAATAACACAACACATAGCAAATAGGATCCTTAACAGAAACGTGCGTTCTATCCCAACCATTATCAATGGACCAGAGGTCATCTCGACAGCATCCGACAAGGCCAAACTATTTGCCAAGAACTTTGCGGCAAATTCTACCCTGTGCAGCGAAGGCCATCAACTCCCCGTATTCCCTCCTATAACAGAAAACATGCTATGCAACATACAAATATCTGTGCGTGAGGTCGCCAAGCTAATCAAGAACCTTGATTCCAGTAAAGCAACTGGTTCTGACGGTATTCCAATCATAGTGTTCAAAAAAAATTACAACCAGAACTTGCCCCCCATACTTACAAAACTGTTTAAGCATTGCCTTAAGGAGTAGTGCTTCTCAACACCCTAGAAAACCTCATCAGTATGCCCTGTATTTAAGAATTTAGGTGATAAGTCATCTCCCTCTCAGTACAGACCAATAAGTCTCCTGTGTGTCATGAGTAAGTTGCTGGAATCCACAATAAAGAGAGAAGTAGTCAACCACCTCAGCAGAAATAACCTTAGCGACACACAATATGGCTTCCGTTCTGCTAGCTCTACAGCAGGTGCTGACAGTTATATCTCATAGGATTAGTGAATCTCTCGACAAAGGCTTAATTTCTAGGGCAATTGCTCTTGACATATCAAAGGCCTTCGATAAGGTTTGGCATAAAGGCCTACTACACAAGATTTCCAGCTACGGTATAACTGGAAATGATCTCCTAAAATACATACTAAAATCTTTCGTTGCATCTATGCTGATGACACGACTATCTATGGCAACACATCAAAGGCCGTAAATAGTAAAGTTCTCTCTGATTCTCTCCTCTGATCTTGAGCACGTGGTACAGTGAGGGAAGAGGTAGCTAGTTACCTTTAATGCATCTAAGACCAAGCTCCTATCTCTACATCATAAGCGCTCTGATCCCCATCTGGCATCAATTGAAATAGATGGCTCTCGTCTTGGGGAGACTCCATGTTTTGATAAGCTTCTGGGTTTGACCTTTACTCCTGATCTTAAATGGAACACATACATCAAGTCTGTGGCCAAGGTCGCTGGGAAAATGGTGGGATCCTTCTACCGCTCCAGAAGATATCTCACTAATGATGCAATTCTCTATCTATATAAAAACCAAGTACGTCGAAAGATGGAGTACTGCTGCCACATCTGGGCAGGAGCTGCTAAAACCAGCCTATCCTGCCTTGACAGACTACAAAATAGACTTCGTGGCTCTTTTCTCTTCCCTGCAACTTCTTTCCCACAGAAGAAACGTAGCGAGCCTATCTTTGTTCTATCATTATTTCCATGGCAAGTGCTCGTCTGAGCTCCAATCTCTGGTCCCCCCCCTCGCCAATCTTTTTCACAAAACACTCGACTAGCTGAAACCACCGTCAATAATTTCCCACTTCTTATCTGTGCCTAAATCAAAACATAGATTCCACGAAAAAAGCTTCTTTCTTAGAACTGCACGCCTGTGGAACTCTGTTCTGCTTGCCTGTTTCACTCCCGACTTCAACCTGGATGTCTTCAAGTCCAACACAAACAAATTCCTGATGAACCGCCTCCCTAAGTAATGACACTTTATCAATTCTCCAATACTATTGCTACACTATCCCATTGATTACTGTACACACAATAACCCTTATCCCCGAGTGGCCATATGTTAAGGCCTAAAGCTGCACTGTTTGTTCATTTTCCCTAGGATTTAACGTCGCCTGGGGACTTTTGGAGCTAAATAAGGGGGGGCTGAATTTAGCCATTTTTTATGCCTCGTTCACAGGGGACCATGCTTGATTCACTTGTTTTATTTTGAATGTTTGTGTTAGGGTTTTGAATGGTTGAACTTCCTCTATTATTAGGTTACAAACCCCATATTGTTATCGGTTACATTTTGTAAACCCTTCTGCCGTGTTTTGATATAGTTTTGCCGAGCTTATAAAGTGTTTAAGATTTTTTAGTTGGCGTTTGCTTTTTATTATTTTTGAGCTTTTAGTATAATGTTTAGTTTTTTGTTTTAGTTAAATAACTTCAGAATACTTGTGTGCCTGTTGTGAATAGTTCTAGTCTGTTTTTGTTGTGTGTAGAGACGTATGCTAAGATTTGTACTTTTTTCATTTTGTGGAGTTTCGTAATTGTTCTAGTGATACTGGTATTTTCTATTAGTTCTATATATGTGTGTATTAATTGTGAGGTGCATCCTCTTCTTGTTAGTTTTCTGTGGTTTCTCCAGTCGGACAATTCAGAAGTGCATGCTATGGAATATGGCATGGATTTCAGGAAGGTTTTAGAGTGATCGCTTTTAAAATGGAAATATGATTGGGTGTCTGTAAGTTTGTAATATATTTTAACTAGTATCCGTTGTGTAACAGTGTTCTAGGGTGAATTTAATTTTGGAGTGAAGGTTGTAGAGGTAATTGTGTAGATTTTGATGCTCCTGCCATATTCCTAAAGGATAAAACAATTATCAAGGTAACTCTTTTAAGATTTTATGAATAGTGATTAGATGGTTTGTCTGTATTTTTGTTCTGTCTTTTAATATTAGATATTCTCTTGAACATTTTGGAGACACTAGAAGACAAGGGTTACTACAAACCAATTAGTACTAGCAAAAAATATTATTAAAATCGCTAAACGTCGCATAACATACAATAAATAAGGAACGGGATTTCCAAACAAACTTATCTAAGATACACAAATCAAATAAGATAAGAAATGCGATCAATACACAAAAATCAAAATATATTAGTGCTCCAAATCCCAATGATCTTACATTTAGACTCATAGTAGCAGAACCAACCGCCCTAACAAGTAGACTTAGTAACTTAATAAACATCTTACTACAGCCTTTGATTGAGCAAGTCAGGAGATACATAAAAACCTACATCTACTTACTAAGCTCCTTATCACAAACGGTAGATCTCGAAACAATGACGTTTCCTTTTCTGCACACATTTTTCTACACTGCCCAGATTTGATCTTTTCCAAGGTCGTCAAAACTAAGCCGATCTTACTGTTGATTTGACAAAGCACACACATGCATAAAAGTGACCTTGTCTGTTTGGCAGAGATCGTTCCTTACACAGACAAACTACTTTGCCATTTTTGGTCTACAGATATAAAACTTGATATATAGAGGATTTGGACCTGTGGAACAAATTCGAGTTATTTTGAACTTGTAAAAATAGCTGCTAAGGCATCAAAATTGGAGAAAAAAAATTGGAATTTAAAAGGCATAAGTTGACGGAACACGTCCCTTCTATGCATGCGCAAATACACATTTATACAAGAAAGTTAGTTAATTTTTAAATTTCTGATATCCATCTGGTGTTACTTTAGATGGTAACAAATAAGGCTGGAGAGATATGTTTTGGTTTCGATTCTAGCTGATGGTACACAAGTTATATCTTATTATAATTTTGGAATCACTATTATATATATTAGGTACAATAGAGTATTGGTTCCGTAATAATATATACGAAATTTGCAT